>NC_051237.1:12677500-12960000 GCF_015220715.1 Pygocentrus nattereri
TTAAGGTCGTGGCAAACAGCAGAAAATAGACTCGGTGACTGGACATCACTTTGTTTGTCTTTCACATGACACTCAATGCATTTTTATACTCTTGTGACCATCCAAGCCACATTCAAGGCCACACTGATAACACACAAGCTCTTTGGAAGTGGCAGTGGTGCAGAAACAGAGTGGTTTCTGCTTTGGATCTAAAATGTACTTCAAGTAGATCTGCACTTGTGGGAAAAACAAAAAATATGCATTGATCCAGCTTCCTCTCTGCCCAGTTCTTCCCACACAAGCCACAGTTTGAAAATGACTGCCCTAACGAATCCTTCAACAAATGGCTCTTTAACATCAGCATAAATCAAAATCTTAACATTCCTTCTGTTTCGTGACATATTTCCAAGCGGAAGGGTATCTGAGCTATCATCGCTCAGTGATAGATGGGAGTGGGTAGAGAAATATGATACCATTGGTTCATTTTATTTGTTTATTTTAATGTGAATAGGTGCATGAATTAATTGAGGTAAAAAAAGTCCATTCAGATTCAGATTCAGGTTGACTTTAAAGGAAGACATCAGTGCTTATCAGTTGAATCTCTATCTGCTGCATCTGTAGCATACTAATGATTACTGTGGACAATAATTGAATCACCACCTGTCCAGGGTGTATCCTGCCTTCCGCCCGAAGACTGCTGGGATAGGCTCCAGCACCCCCCCGCGACCCTGACGGAGAAGCGGCTTAGAAAATGGATGGATGGATGGATGGATGAATAATTGAATCACCTTTTCCTTTATTTAGAAAAGAACAATTAACATGTTGATGCCAATCATACCTATAAAAGGAAGCGCTCAATATGGCAGTTGCTCCAGCAGAGGTTTTGTGTTCTTTTCAGTATCTAAAATATTTCCCATTTTGTCGATATCATGTAAAAATCTAGTTTCTCCAATTTTGTCTTCTTGTATGTTTGGTAAAATTCCAAAGCTCTATTTGTCCTTTGCGTTGTGTTAGTTTCACAATGAGTGAACCAATGGAAACGATCCAAAATTACTGAGAAAAACATCTTCAGGATTAACTACCATTACAAGTTAAGAAGGTTTTTACCATTTTGGAGATATTTGTTTTTCTTTCTGACAGGGACAATATCCTACTGTTGCAGCAGATGGATTATTACATTTAAAAACAATTCATTAAAAGGTTGTTTAGGGCATCAAATACACTTTTTCTTTGCCATTGCTCCAAGGAACCTTACTGCAGCTTTATTTTTCAGAGTATGTGCTGGTAACTGAACCTTAGCAGACCTCTGGTTATTGTAACTCTTCATGTGGGTTTTGAGCACATTCCCTAATTTAGATGTACTGTGTATGTACAAATGCTCTGGCCCTGTGTTAAATGTATGTTCCAGTCATATACACTCATGCTAAATGCTCAGGGAAAACCACAGTGTGCACGAACAACCACTAACGTTTCTCTTTATGTTTGCCTTTTGCTGTAATTATTTTTGGTAAGCCTTTGAAAAACTCTTAAGTGGCACTCATTACCATTACTCACGGTCATACAGAGAGCCTCCACCACATCCACATGCTCGTTATATAATTATAGTAACAAAAAAAATAAATAAATAATCATCATCAAGGAACGGTAATATGAAACGTAAGCACCTGTGCAGAAAAACAGCATGATGAATGCACCCTTAAAGCTCTGAGCGTGCGGTACATCGTCACACAGTGTAAAGGTAAATATTTATCTTTGAAAAAGCCCCCGTCTACGGCTGCCTCATCACATCTGGAGTGCAGTACGGAAATCTGCTCTGCTTTTCATGTTCCATACACACACACACACACACACACACACACACACACACACAGACACACACACACACCCATAAGCAGCAGATGATGAAATATTTGTGAATCTTTTACTCATTTACTATTCAAACCTACATACTTGGCAGTAGTCTGGCGACTGAGGTATGATATGTCAGCTAAAGGAAAGTGCTAGGCTATTGGAACGTGGAAAGACAACAGGGAAGCTGCTGGCTGAGGCTAAAAGGGCTGTGAGGTTTGTAGATCTGGTTGGAAAAAAAAAGCCCAAATTCTCTGTCAGTTAACAGAGAACTCAGTTGCCATGTAATTTACTCAGTAATACCTAATGCTTAATGATCACTTAAATAATGCTTAAATAATTAATGACATCAATTCATTTGTGATATGTACTATAATTTTTTAACAACTACAATAATAAATAAAATAATAATAATAAAAAAATAATAAAAATGACTATTCGATTCTAGTTCTCTGTTTAGTTAACAGCAATAAATATTATTGGTGATTATGGGTGTAAACACATCAATGCATCATAACACATGGAGCTGTAGGTTGTCATTTAAATGGACTGATATATAAATATTTGCATGTATATATATATATATATATACATATATATATATGAATGGACTCATGATGAATGGACTAAAGAAATGACTTACGTTAGTAGGTCATCTCCTTCTCCTGTAAAGTTATCATTTTGGAGATATGAGGTTTTCTTCTGACAACAGACAATATATATTGCCTTAAACATTAGCTCACAGTTGTATGCAAAGGTTTAGATGATAAGGTTTTTTTAATTCTCTAAAATATTAAACTCAAAAATTAAAATAAACTATGCACTGAAATTTGCAGAAAACTGTTATATTTAAGTCTGTATCTTGTAGAGGACGCGTTAACTTTTTTTCACTTCAACAAAACCTGTCATTTGACCAGAGATGTTTAAATTTGTGCACAGGACTATATCACTGCTGTCAGAAGAAAACCTTGTATGTCCATTTTTGGTTTTCAGATTTTGACATAATTTGAAAATGCATGTTGCCCTTGACAGTGTATGTAAATTTTATGATGAATGGATCAAAAGAAACCAAAATTACTTGGAAAAAAATTCTGGTTCCATTGACTTACATTAAAAGTACAGTTCCTTCTCCTATAAAGTCATCATTTTGGAGATACAAGGTTTTGTGTCCGACACTGACAACAGCGATATCAACAGCGATATATTAAACTGACTAAAATCAGTTAGACAACAGGCAGTTATAATAGATCACTTGTTCTATGATGAGCTATAATGTTTCTTATTCTAAAACTTTAAAATTAAAAGGAAATAATAAAACACAGTAGCTATTTAGTAAAGATCAGCTCATTTCTTTCTTGGGGTTGATGGTTGAATTCAGTGAAGAGCAGCTTTTTTATTCTGCAATAGATTTGGTAACACAACCATAAATAATTCAGCAAATATGATAAAATTTATATGTATATATGTAATATGCATACATGTATGTATATGGACTGATATGTGTGCTAAGAGTGTGAAACTGAAGTACCCACATACAGGGTATTTAGTGAACATGTGAACTGAGAGGGCCTGTGGTCACTCACCATGACATAAACCATCAGACGTAAGCAGAGCTGTTATGAGATAGTAGAGATTGTATGCAGAGTAAATATAACACTGTGCTGTAAGTCAAAAGCGACAAGCATAACAGGAAAAACACTTCATATCAACAACTGGACACAACTAAGGGCACACCGGACCACCAGTAAAGTCACTGGGCATGTACAAATCATTTAGTCATGTAGAAAACTGAAATACTATATTTACATCTCATCAAAAGATACAAACTTTTAAACTCACTTTAAATGGGTACAAAATGAAGGTCATACGTGTTCATTGAACTCCTATGGACTTCATACAAGGCACGTTATCACAGTCAACACAGCGACTTTACTGCACTTATTAAAACCAAACAGTACTTTGTTTTCTGACCTGTTCTGGAACAAAGTGTACCTGCTGTAATACCCCAGATTTTTTTTTATCTATTAAAGCTAATGCATTTCATCTGACCAAACCTCTTGGTCAGGAGTGAGAAGTCCTGGCCAATCAACAAGTGTTTTCACAAATCATTGTCACCCATTTGCTTTGTTTTGACATGTCATCAACACGGCAAATTCCATTGTACATTCTTTCAGTAATCTTCACTGATTCGATTATTTTGCTTTTGTTTTCATTCTTTCTGCCTTTTTCATTGTTTCAGTCTATTGGCCTGAACGGGCAAGTCATGTTTTCGTGAAATCATTTCAGTTGCATGATGTTTTTGCGAGTAAGGATTTGTCTGTTTCCGCTGGTGTACAGCAGCAGAACGAGAGGGCAACAGAACAGCCAGTAGCTCTCTGTTTCTTCTGCCTTTGAACTACTAAAAACAAAATAAATAAAGCATGAAGAAATTACAGTAAATACACAACAACATTTTCACCAAGTATACACAGCATAATCAGCAGGGTTCAGTTAACTTCTGTTGAGTGATCCCACCCTGCCTGCAGCTCATGTGGACTCTCTGGGGCTAATCTAATCCAGGTGAATTTAAGGTCTAGCCTTGATGAAACTGTTCTTCATCATTTCTCCTCATAAAGAATTGTAATAGTGCTTGTAATGATGTAGAACAGGTTCCTAAAAGAGTGTGTGATGAGATTTTAATGGACAGGACCAGTTACAGAACCTTTTACAGCCTCCTTGATGTGCTTGTACCTGTCAACTGGGGCAGTGGTGCAATGTAGATGCCTAAAATTTTGTTTCAAATCTTACTGAACTCTAGCTACTGCACCAACACTTTGAATCCACACCCAACAAACATGTCTGAACCTGACCCATATCCAAGACTAAATGACAGACCTAACCATAACAAGACAAATAACGATAGTTATTAAGTTGTTACTTAGTAAGTTAAGTTAAGCTTAACGACAATGCTAAATTACCAAGCAACAGTGACAGCTGTTTTAACTTCGATTATGAAACACAATGAAAAATATATATATAATAGGGTGAGTGGGATATCAGATGACATGAGAATAATATGTTTTAAGTTGCAGTGGTTTTGAGTGACAGGAGCTAGTCCAGGGGTCAGGAACACGTAACTCTTTTACTGCCCTGTTGCAGCTGTACAGCAGAATTAGACTTTTACACACACACACACACACACACACACACACACACACACACACACACACACACACACACACACACACACACACATTTTCTACGTCGCTTCTCCCTCAGGGTAACGGGGGGATGCTGGAGATTATCCCGGCGGTCATCAGGCGGAAGGCCGGACGCACCCTGGAAAGGTCATCAGTCCATCACAGAATTAGACTTTTAGGTAAAAATAAAATGATCCTCTTTTGCAGTAACATAAAGCTCTACTGATCATTCTGACACAGTTGTAACAATAAATGATCTAAGACGCCAGAGTAAATAAAGCCTATGTCTGATAATTCATCCTTTAACCCGAAGATTGGCGTGCAGGCTGCTGGTCACCATAGCAACTCAGACAACATCTCACCGCCAGTAGCTAGAGAAGAGACAAAGAGAATGATTTAAGATGAACATTAATAATTAAAAGATGAATTGATTATTTGCATTTATAGGAACTCCAGCTGGTTTCCTGATGTGTTTAATCCAAGAGAAACTGAAAAGTTAGGAAGCTCAAGTCAGTTTCTTGCTCAAATTCTCCCTTTCCACCTTAAATGGAACCATAGTTACATTCTTTTAAGGTGAAATGGGAAAATTCAATAAAGAAGCTGGCGAATGAGAAGCTGGCTTCAGCCTCATAAAAAAAAGATTGTTGAGAGACATTTTACAAAGTCTTTTCTACTTTTGTGGAAAGGTTTCCTGCTGGAGATGTGAGAAAAGTGGCTATAGCTGAGCTAAAGCTTAAAGCAGAGCAAAGTCAGTCTGCATTTTTATTTATATTTTTAGCCTAAACTGGTACATTAGGAAATACTGAGACTTATTTACAGCCAGGATGTTAAAATCGACATAAAATATTGTGGCTCCCAAGGTGATTATTTTATTGACAAAATTACAAAATGACCCTTCTTAACATCTGTGTTGCCAATCTTTGAGCTTGTCAAATGTAACCATTGTGAAAAATTGCATAAGGATCAAGAGGATACTTGTTATTCAGTGTTTGTTTTCATTGGCCTGGTATCATTGTTTTGAGTGTGATCATAATTTGAACTCCAAAACTCCAGCTTAATTGACTGAAAATTCTGGGAATGTCCTCACTTAGTTATAGATGTTACTTTAAACTTTCACTTCAGACTACCTGGTAGCATCCATAAAACAAGACTAATATTCAGTAGCACTAAGAAAATCTTAGAGACAGTGGAGTACAGGTGAAACATTTAAATATACACTGGCTTTGCAAGATGTTCAGTGCAGATGTACATATTTGGGAATTTAGAGACAAGAAAATTGAATTCTGGAAGGCGTGTTAACATAAATCAAATCAGGGAAATCGCTTAGTCACTCAACGCTAATGTGGTATATTTTCAGGTCTTCTAATAAAGAGGAGGTTTTAGTGATATAAGCTGCATGTTCAGATGAGCTAATGCTAAAACTAACAGTGGTAGCTAGTCAGAACAGTGTTAAATGTTGAGGGCTCATCTTTTACACAAGGTCTGTAAGCACACTTTATTAAACCAGTATATAGAATGACTTATGTAGTCATGTTGATCTTTTGTTATCTTTTCACATACTTTATGTACTTTCTGTTTGATCTGACTGCTTTATCAAACTAACAATCAGCAGCTGTTCAATCAAGAATAACCAGTCACTTCAAACATTCATCCCAAAAGTCTGGATTTTAGTGTGGATAAACTTTAGACTACACAATCTACTATACTGTTTTCATGCTGGCATTGTGGGCCTCAGTGGGCCTTGGTGCAAACACCACAAGTGCCTCCAGCATGCCAGATTAAGAATTATTGAAGATAATAAAAGTGAAGAAGATGAATAACATAGGAAGAACGACTAAAGTGGGGTTAAATGCAAGACAAAATCCGTTAAACGAAAACAGGCAATGAAAAACCAGAATGTGATATATGAACCTGACCAGAGCCTGACAATTATTTGAGAAATAATGTCTGAACGCAGTTCAAATCTGATGCGAGTAGGTGGGTCTGTAGAGTTCAGACAAATATTTCAAGCTCTACTGCAGTTTAAAGGTTGCCTTTCAGAGCTAAACTGAAGAACACTGTTAAAAACTCAAGCCCTACAGAACAAAATAGAGTTCAGGTAGAGTGAGCATCAACACTTCTCAGATGCTTGTGCGTTCTTGCAAAATAGCTCTAATAAATCAGAACGTGATAATATTTTATTTTATAGGTCTGAGCTTTCAAGCTCCAGGCTTGTCAGACGTTTTAAAATGTGACCACCCATCACCCGTCATGCAAAGCTTCTGCTCATGATGCACTGGGGAGTTTGGAACAGGCGTGGGCCAAGGCCAAGCAAACCGCTCATATGAACTGAGCCGTTCATCAACCGAGCATATTTTTATGATAGGACTCCCATGCAAAACTTCGCTTTTGACAGCATTTCAGTGCCTTCTCATGAAAACCACACAGACCAGCCAAAGAATTCCCTCCATTTGGGGTCAAAGGGGAAAATCTCGAGTTTGAACACAGTGTGTAGCGCAAGCGTGAAAGTAAATAAATACATAACACATGCACTGCGCTGAAAACAGTTCCATCCCTTGGGCTGACAAGACCTGCTTATTACTACAGACATTTATGGGCCCTCACAAACCAAATGGAGGTGGAAGGATGAGGAAATTGAACCCAAGTGGTTTCTGAGCATTTCGGCACTAAAAAAAGGGGTTTCTCAGCTGGAGAACACAAAGCAAGTCTAAACGGCTTGATTGCGTCAGCATTGGCGATGTGTCTTTTATTGCTCATACGCAGTGAGGTCACATGAGTGTGACACGTTTCTGTGAGGCCCTTTAAACACCTAAGAGAATTAAAACCATTAGTCTTACAGCAGAGCACGCAACACATCACAGATCAACAAGTCTTTGCCCAAAGGCTGCGTATTTGCTTTGTGATTTTAGTGGCCATATATCAGCCGTCACCTGTCTAGAACGCTAGCTCTGCAAAAAAACAGATCCAGTCATCATCTGCACTAAGCCAACTGAGAAAAAGTGCGAGTAAAGAAATATGAGACAAGCTAACATTTTTACACATTCAGGGGGTCAGAAAAAAAGAATTAAGCTTCATTTGTGATTAAAGTGATCTGAAGTTCAACGGTACAAACTAATCTGGCATTAGTCAGCACGAAAAACATTCCACAATCGACACACGCCGTTTTGCTGCGCAAGGTTAAAGGTCACAGACTTGACCCGAAGGCCTGAGGACAGGAGCACATTTGCGGTTTCTTGAGTCTAGGTGTCAGAGCACTGTCTATATACGTGTCACACGCTGATGACACAATTAGTGAGAAAAAATAAATGAAAACTGATTTGGCAAAAAAGCAACAAAGGCACCAACACATGGTGCATGACCTGCTGACCCCCAGTCTGACTGTCTAACAAGTCTGGCTGCTTGTATTTGTTGATCTTAGTTCTCTAACAGTTTACAGAACAGGAGACTGGTTAGAGTGAGCATTTCCTAGTTTTCACAGATGTGCAAGCACACAGTCGTGTTAAATGCCTCTTTAACTCTTTGTGATGTGGTGGCCTCATTGTACCCTCTTATAAGTATTTATTTTTATTTTTGGAAAAGTGTGTGAGCATGCCTTCTTTATCCACCCTGTAAGGCTGATACAGAAACTGTGGCTGTTTCTGCCACAGTTTCCTAACACTGTTGTTGCTTTTACTTGATATGTAAGGAACATGATCTAACTAACTTAACAAGTAATTCATTGATTTTCATTTAGTTTCTCTCACAAACAGGGCTGTTTGTAGCCTTTTGGACATTCGGAGCAGGATGTTTTTGGTTCCATCTTGCTAGATAATTATGTGCTATACAATAACAATGACTACCACAAGCTGTCTAAATTCTTCACGTTTATAACTGACCAGTTTGTGAATTGCTGATGTTTACATGCTTTTTTGAAGTTCTAAAAAGTTACAGTTTTAAGTACAGATAACCTTCTCAGCATACCCAATCCCTTTCTTGTTTACCCAGCTAACATTGAGCTAACTTTAAGTGGTGATGGTGCTGCTTTTTTATCATTATAAATGTTTATCATTCTATTTAGGTAACTTCCTTTTTCTTCTTTGGAGACTCCTCCTCATATTTTAATGTGACTGGCTGCTTGTCATAAATGTCATGCTTTCACAAGTGTGTGCACGAGGATTAATCACAGCCTGAGTATCTAAACCTGAATTAACATAGAAAGTTTTCAACAGGAAAAGCGGTTGTAACCACAGCTGTATTTCTTAGGTCATAGGAAGCTGAAACTCAAAAAGCCAGTCAAAGTTGAACCTGCTTCATCAGACAGACCCTAGATCTACTGTTATTTCTTGTCCAACTACAAGCCAAAACAAATGGGATAATGCATCTCTATCTTTAAGCTTTATTGTCCACATCTTCTCTTCTCCCTAGGAAGCCTATTATGTCACGTATTTGGTTGAGCTTTTGAACAAGAAAATGCCAGAATAGGAAATGCAAATTAAACATCAGTCACATTTGATGAAACAAAGCAATAATGAGGTCTTACCAATTTGAATTGATCTCTGAATGGCCATCACTAAATTCTCAGAATGGATCACTGGTAAGACCCTCAATTTGATTGGGTCATTAGATATTTAGGTGGTCCTAAAGAAATTAAAACTATTTTTTTTTACAAATGTTTGCAAATAATTTGTATTGTGTATCTAATAACTGTGTAGATACTCATAAAACATATGCGACAACAATGTAACTACTGGTGATGTAGTCATTGTTACAGATAGATTTTGGTAGTATAGTTCATGTTAAACACCTGTGCATCAACTTCAGTTGTGTAATTACACAAGTGAATTTTGTGTATTTTGTTATAAGAGCATATTTTCTCTTCTGTAGTTAAATATGTAATAGGGTAAACTGCTGATTTTCCAAAACGTGTGCACTGCCTCAGCACAGGAAATGCCAACTTTCATTTAGCTACTCATTTAGCTAGCTGTAGTAGTGCGCTTGTGCTGTGATATGGTAACTCAACTAAAGTTCTGGTGTTAAACCATCCTGGAATGTGATTGTATTTAAAAGGTAGCAACACATGTCCAAATATGTAAGTGTGGACAGTTCCTGCACAGTTGTTATGTATATACAGTGACATTACCGACTAGTAATCCAGGCATTGTTTTTGGCGTAGAATAATTCTACATTAAAGTGGTATAATAAGACATCTGCTGTCCATCTAATTACACATCTCCTGCTACAAACAGAAACATTGTTGGAAAAACAGCAGTTCATCCTATTATGTATGTATAAGTACATAAGATTACATATATGTATGTGTATATATATATATATATATATATATATATAGAGAGAGAGAGAGAGACTTTGAATTTAACTGTATTTGACACACAGAATTAAGCTACTAAGCTACAGTATTAGATACAGCAAAAAAGGCAACTCAGCTTGTTTATATTATTGTAAACACTCGTGACATTCTTCCTATACACATAATGACTTACACCCTGTGTAAATGGTAACACCTTTTCGATACATCCTGAATGGCTTTGAGATCATGCTAGAATTCATATTTTCATGGAACTGGTTGCAAGCCAGGTCATAGAATTTCAAATACCTCAATCTAGCCATTAAAAAAGAAAAAGAAAAAATATGATTGAGGAACTTTTGAAAGTTGGAGCCAAATGCAGAGGAGTGATCCTGAAGGTGAGATGTTTTGTCTTATACTGGAGCCACATGCCAAGAGGTTTAGGGTGGACAAAAAAACCCACAGCATTATTAGAATTACAATTAAATAAACAGAACAGCTAGGGTCACACGAAGTCAGCCAAAAATCAGAGTATATGGCTGTGTTTGTTACCATGACAAACCTGTGGGCCTGTGCCAGCACTCCCCAAGGCCCAGAGAACGCATAATTATGGTCTTAGGTTTTATTTGTGCAGTGCAACACCTCAATATTCCTATACGCCTTACAAAACAGAGCTCCAGTTAATGGTGCATGACGATCTCTTTTCATCATATCCCTTGCTGCGGTTACATTTAGGAGTGCAATTTTTCAGCATGACTTCCAGAACTCGTCTAAAATAAATGAAATGTAATGTGCGAATGAAATGAAATCAGATTCAGACAAATGACTGAACCTGGGCTCCACTGAGCGAGCAGTTTAAGAGAATTTAAAAGAAAGCTTCTTCGGGTCATAGGTAAGCTAACCCCAAATAGAGTGCTAATAAAAAGGTGACAGGCCATGACTACTGCACTTTTCTGCTTATCACTCCCAGGCCTGCATCATGTTTAGAAAATATGCGCTCGTCTTTGAAGTGAGAGAAACTCTTGAGTTGTGGCGGAATCTGAAAAATGCCGGGAAGCCAATCTCACCCTTTCTCACTCCCTCCTTCAGCCAACGTCCACAGCGCAAAGGGGGCGAGCGGGTGACTGATGAATGGGTTGGAAGCGCTGTTAATGCACATTTTGGAGCACACTGGCTAAATACTCTGCTCTGTTTGTCTTGTTCTGTTTGCAAATATTTGCTCACATTGTCACTGAGCGGAGGACCAGGACAAGCTTTATGGGTTCCTCAAATACATTTGAAAGCACAACACTGCACAGAGAGCAGATGTAAAGTGTCAATGGTTTTGAACTGTAACTCTAATGAGGCAGCTTCAGTGGAGACACTCTTAAATAAAAAGGTTCTTCAAGGGTTCCTTAGTAAAGACAGTGGTTATATATCGAACCATGACAACGCAAAGAACCATTTGGATGTGTGCAGCGTTAAATTATTTTTTCTTTACCTTTTAAAAAACAGTTCTCTATATCATCAAAAGGGGTCCACTATTGTTACAAGTCTTACACTCTGCTACACTCTTAACCAAAGGGTTTAAAAGGTTCTTTAAAGAACCATACACAATATGTCTTTTTTTCATTTCTCATCTGGTCAAATGGTTCTTGTTGTGTTGTTGTTGAGTGTTCACAGTTCTATACGTGACCATTGTCTTTACTAAAGAACCCCTAAAGAAATCCCCTTTTTTAATCAACATTTTATTTTGTTGTTTTGTATATTGTATATTGAAAATTTAAACATACAATTACGTGATACAAGCTGAAAAAAGAAGAAAAACTGACACATTTGCTTCTAGGCTCAGATTACAGCATATCTGTAGTACTGAACCATAAGTCTTTAAGTCGCTGATTGCCAGTTGGTAAAGGGACTCCATGTAAGCTTATAATGATCAAGTCTGTTCAATAGAGAGTATGTTACTCTCTCAAAAGCAGCCAGCTGTGCCACGGTTGTAGTCTGTTCTTCATAAGGAGGCGGACGGCTTTTTCTCCAGTGTCTTAAAAGTATCTGCGTAGCTGTTGTAAGAGCCTTTTCAAAAAAAGAGAGGTCAGAGTTTTCAGTGGTGGAACCTAAATTAGACAGTTTTGCAGAGATTTGTTTTAAACTTTTGTTTAGTACTTCAAACATAATCTCTTGAATATTATTCCACCAGTCCTTAATTGCTGGACAAGACCAGAGTACATCCAGAATGGAAGCACCACCTCCTTCACATCTCCATCAGTCATTTACTGGCATTAGGTTCCATTTACATAATTGATGTGGTGTTCGGTGCCATAAGAACCCCCTTTATAATTACCTTTCATTAGAATGAATTACAATGTTGATGAAAGTCTAATAACTTAGTAACTATACGTCAACCACTGCAGTAATTACATGTTAACTTATTAATAAGTAAACAGGTGTTATCATAGGGGTTCTCCATCAATTACTCACCAGTATTATAAACTGTAATGTTATAAAGCATAACAAAGTGTAATCATTTAGTAATAAATCTTTAATGATTGTGATAGCTATATATTTAACAGTTCCTTAATTAATGCATATGTACTGAAGTACTTAATCACTAAGTAATCAAGTGCTACCATATTGATTAATAATTACCCACCATTATAGCATCATTGCTGTCAGAATAAAATCTTGAATTTCCATTTTTAGGTTTTTCATTTATAACATAATTTGAAAATACCAGCTGCAATTTACACAGTGTTGAAATTTTGTGATGAACGAACTAATAAAAATCATACTTACATTGACATTAGTGAAATATTGCAGATAAATCTAAGTTACATATTATTCTCCCCAAAAGTAAAGTACGAAGTCAATACACTTACATATACAATGAAGCTAGTAGTCACTCTTTCTTTATTATTGAAACTAGATTATTAATATGCCAGTACTTTTAGGTAAATGGTTCTATATATCACCACAAAAGGTTCCGCTATTGTTACATGTCTTACAATCTGGTGGTGTACTCTCAACAAGAGTTCTTCAAGGGTTCTTTACTAAAGGCAGCGGTTGTACATAGAACCATGGCAACTTGAAAACATGTATGAATGCTTGCATGTTTCAATGATGGAGAACTTCGTTTGTTACATTTTTTTACTTTTTAAAACATTCTTTATCACCAAAAGGGTTCTACCAATCTGGTACACTCTTAACAACAGGGTAGTACCAAAAAAGGTTAATGACTGTAAAAATAGTTGAACTCTTTTAGTACTATATGGAATCTATGGGCCTCATTCACCAATATCTTCCTTTCTCAAATTTGTTCTTGAGAGAGGTCCTAAGAAAAATCTGATTCATGATGTGGTCTTACACCACAGAACTGTTCACACCTTTGTGGGTTTTCAGAAGGAATTCCTTCTTAAGAACAGTGGGTGAATGTTTTAAAAACCATAAGGAACCATATACAACAGGTTTTCCATCAAGCATTCAGACAGTTCTTTGAGTGTTCGCAGTTCCAGATAGAACTATTGCTTTTGTCTTTACTAAAGAATAAAAAACACCTAAAAAACTAGTCGCTCATTACTGACAGTGTTAATTGTCAGTCCATGAAGTTAAATCAGATAGCTACTTTTCCTATGTTTACTATTAAGCAACATAGTAGTTTATTATAATAAAGAGTAATAAATGAAGGACTATTATTGTAACACCTAATTACTTACTGTGTAGTAGTAAATACTTAAGTATTTAAGACAATTGACTCAAATAAAACTCAATGTTCTACATCTCTTTCACGATGTCGCTTAATTTCCAGGCCTTCCATCTCCTGCTGAACTTACTGTTATTCTGCTTTGCTTTCTCTTCCTCTCTTACTCTCAGTTGCCACATAAAGGCAGAAGTCTCTTCTCTAAGTATGTTCATATGTTCTACTGCCACTGCCAAGAAAGCTCTCAACAGATGGAGGATGGCCCGGAGCATGAGCTTCTCTGGACTATGCTGTCACTGCCATTTTGAGGTGAGCGCTGCCAGCATGCTGCCCGTTAGCCATGACAGGCAGATGAGGGACATCAAGAACAACAGCTCTCTTAACGCCTGTCTCCACTTCAATCTTCATGTAAAAGCTGTGAGGAATCAAGGGGCTGAGCATTCTATCAATGTAAGTCCAACCACCAGTGCCAGACTGTGCTATAGCAGCATCAAGAGTCATGATAAATCACTGTCCCTTTGGCATGTCCAAAGATGCTTTTGATTACTGTAATAAAGTACTCTTCAGAGGATTGTGCCACTAAATAGCAATAAATCCAGACCAGAATACACTGTCAGCAGCAGTTAAAATGGGTCTTAATGACTGGCTGTCTGGGTGGGTACCCTTAGAGGACTTCTAACTCATGGGGGAAGCAGATTTTGGGGACAGCAAGGGCCACGAATCGATGTAATGCATAAACAGAAAAGTGATGTAAAAGTTATGGGGAGAGCAAGGCACAAGCCAACATGGGTAAAATGTAACATATGTATTTTACGTAAGGCAAGTTCAATTGAGATATGCTTTTACTCAGAGTTAGAGCGTATATCACTTTTAAACCACTGTCGTAATGCATTTGTTGACGAGTTGATTCAGAATCCATGCATGTCACGCAGGCATATGGATACTACAGATTACATTCATGATTTCTATGTTTTTATGTGTAAACAACTGAAATCGTGAGTGTCATATGTACTGTCCATATCCTTGCATGACACACATGCACGCGAAGGGTAGTTGGATTCTGCTGGCAAGAAAGAATTTGGCATAACTCCTGCAAAGAACATCAGAAAAGGAAAAACCATGTCAACTTACATTATTACAGAATTTTATTCGAGGAAGTTGCAAACCTTTAGGTCTTAGTCGGCATGAAATATGACAAAGAATGACCAAATGTTTTGGTGTGTGATGAATTTATTTCTTTGCATGCTAGCCTGAAACAGGACTGAGGTTAGATGACTTTTGGCATCCAGAAAAACTACGAATCTCTGTGAGACAGGGATGACACAGATAAGATTACAGTCTATGTCGTAGTCTTTCATAAATTATATTTAAAGGAATTACACTCTTCTGTTAGATTTTCATTGTTTTCCCATTAGCCATAAGACTGTCTTGCATCCTTTTATCTCTTTTAGCTCTTGCCCATAAGTAAAAGCAAGATTTACTCCTGTTCGGTCCCTTGCCTGATCACTCTCCTCCTCGTTTCCTCTGACAATGTATTTGTTCTTTTAGCAGCCTCTGCCCTGAGATCTATGCTGGGAATACCAAGCTACTTCTTACAGCTAGCTGAAAATCTTTATCTTTTGGTGTGTGATGTGGTGCCGTAAAACGTTACGCAGTTCTTGCGAGAGGTCTTGTGTCCACTCTTTCAAAGTTACATAGCGCTATAGCAGGCATTCCAGTCCCAGAGTGACAATGACAGAGAAACATAATGTTGCTTTAAACCTCAGTTTTTGGCTAAATACTTATTCACATTTTTGTTGGGTGATTTTCCAGTTTCCATGCAACACATAGTTAAATGTTGCCAAGCTGCACTACATTGTTCTAACTAATGGAAACTAAGGATGTTGGAATTCATGACATAGAATTTGCCACCATGCTAATGTTAGCTCGATTACATTACAAAGACTCTATCATGTGCTGTTATGTTGTATCCAGTCTATCAGCAGATGCTGCATAAGAGCAAGGACAGGTCAACTGTCCATAATGTCAACAAAAACAGCACTCTAAAGCTGTCTCAGTGAGAATGCAATGCTGAAATCCACAGTGACACTGGATTACAGACGTGAAGCAATCGAAATGAGCCTTTACCAAACATGAAATTAAGTTTTATTGGACTGATATAGGAACAATATGGCAAATTATATGATATTGATTATAATACCTCAGCTTTATTGAAAAAAGTTTTTCCTGCTCCAAGGCCACAATGAATTTGGCCATTGTAGTACTACAGCTGAGCCAATTAGTCCATTATCACATTCATGCCCAAGGTCACACACATACTTATAAAACACATTTATAAATGGAATTATTTTAATGTGTACTCCACCCACCATAATAATCCCCTCACCCCTACTCGCTGTTCTGCCGAACACACTCACACACTAATGCATCTCTCAATGGTCACTGGAGTGGTATTCATCTGACCCTTTGAATTTATGTCAGCATGATGTTCACACACAGCTTGCTGGTATTTCCTGGGCAGCTTTAGTGGACATCAGTACACAAACTGCGGAAAATACACGTTAGAGGCCAAGGTCAATAATGTGACCTGAGCAGATGAAGTCAAAGTAATGTAATGAAGGAGAATGTATCATACTATTGCAGTTAAAATTGGGTGTTGTCTTGTCTTAACTTGCTGAAGCTTTACTTCCAATGTAGTATTATGCTGTACACAATATTAGATTATATGACAAAGTCACCTCTCAGACCCACAATGACCAGATGGCTGAGGACAAGCAGATGAAGCAGATGGCATGTATACTTGTGGAGGGTTAGCGTCCTATTAATAAAATCCATGGCATTTACATGACCAGTTATGTGTGGGTGAGAAGAGACAGAGTGAGACATAGCACATTGCAAAGCCAGGTGTGAGTGTATGTGTCTCTGGAAGAGATACAGAGTTGGCAGACTGCAACTAAAGCTCTTGACTTAGCACACCAATTCAGCACAAGGTCACTTTAAAGTGAAATATGGTTGGCACTTGGCACCAAATAATAATTTTGTAGAAATTATATTAGAAATACAACCTCAATTCCAAAAAAGTTGGGAAGCTGTGTAAAATGTAAGTAAATGTAAATAAAAACAAAATGCAATGATTTGCAAATCTCATAGACCCATATTTTATTCACAATAAAACATAAAACATACCAGACGTTGAAAACGATACATTTTACCGTTTAATGAAAATCATTAACCCATTTATAACTTCATTGCAGTAACGCGTCTCTAAAAAGTTGGGACGGGGCAACAAAAGGCTAAAATGTAAGTGGTACTAATAAAAAACAGTTGGAGGTGCAACTTGCAACTAACTCACATGACTGGGTATAAAAAGAGCATTTTACAGAAGCAGAGTCTCTCAGAAGCAACGATGGGCAGAGGTTTACCAAACTGCAAAAAACTGCATCTCCAAATTCTGGAACAATTTCAGAAAAATATTCCTTATGAAATTGCAAAGGCTTTGGACATCCCACCATCTACAATACATAATATCATTAAAAGATTCAGAAAATTTGGATAAAATCCTTATACACAAGGGACCATGTCAACGGTCAATATCGTCGTCTTCGGCCCTCAGGCGGCACTACATTGAAAACAGGTATGATTCTGTACTGGAAACACACAGTTCAAAAGCCAGCATCCATGATGGTACAGGGGAGCATAAGTGCACACGGCATAGCTGTCTTGCACATCTGTCAAGGCACCATTAATGCTGAATGAAATATACAGCTTTTGGCAACATATGCTTCCAACCAGATAGTGTCTCTTTCAGGGAAAGCCTTGCATACACTATATTTCCAAAAGTATTCAGTCACTCATCCAAATAATTGAATTTAGGTGTTCCAATTACTTCTATGGCTACAGGCACTTAGGCATGCAGACTGCTTCTACAAGCATTTGTGAAAGAATGAGTCGCTCTAAGGAGCTCAGTGAATTCCAGCGTGGTACCATGATAGGATGCCACCTGTGCAACAAGTCCAGTAGTGAAATTTCCTCACTACTAAATATTCCACAGCCAACTGTCAGTGGTATTATAACAAAGTGGAAGTGATTGTGAACGACAGCAACTCAGACACGAAGTGGTCGGCCATGTAAAATGACAGAGCGGGGTCAGCAGATGCTGAGGCGAATAATGCACAGAGGTCACCAACTTTATGCAGAGTCAATCACTACAGACCTCCAACCTCCATGTGGCCTTCAGATTAGCTCAAGAACAGCGTAGAGATCTTCATGGAATGGTTTTCCATGGCGGAGCAGCTGCATCCAAGCCTTATATCACCAAGCGCAATGCAAAGGCTCGAATGCAGTGGCATAAAGCGCCGACACTGGACTCCAGAGCAGTGGAGACGTGTTCTCTGGAGTGAGGAATCACGCTTCTCTGTCTGCCCATCGAATGGACAAGTCGAGGTTTGGCAGTTGCCAGGGGAGCGGTACTTGTTTGACTGCATTGTGCTAAGTGTAAAGTTTGGTGGAGGGGGGTTTATGGTGTGGGGTTGTTTTTCAGGAGTTGGGCTCGGCCCCACAGTTTCAATGAAATGAACTCTTACGGCTTCAGCAGACCAAAAGATTTTGGACAATTTCATGCTCTCAACTTTGTGTGAACAGTTTGGGGACGGCCCCTTCCTGTTCCAACATGAGTACACAAAGCAAGTTCCATAAAGACATGGATGAGCGAGTTTGGTATGGAAGAACTTGACTGGCCTGCACAGAGTCCTGACCTCAACCCAACAGAACATCTTTGGGATGAATTAAGAGTGGAGACTGCGAACCAGGCCTTCTCGTCCAACATCAGTGTCTGACCTCACAAATGCACTTCTAGAAGAATGGTCAAAAATTCCCATAAACACACTCCTAAACCTTGTGGAAAGCCTTCCTAGGAGAGTTGAAGCTGTTATAGCTGCAAAGGTTGGGCCGACATTATATTAAACCCATGGATTAAGAATGGGATGTCACTCACATTCATATGTGTATGAAGGCAGATGAGCGAATACTTTTGGAAATATAGTGTATTTCAGCAAGACAATGCTTAACCACATACTGCATACATCACAACAGCATGGCTTTGCAGAAGAAGAGTCTGGGTGATGAACCAGCCTGCCTGCAGTCCAGTCCATCAAATGGTAGACATGGCCACATTTTTTATTGCTGCCTTCCTTTTCTAAATAAGTTAATATTTTTCATGAAATGGTAAAATGTCTCACTTTCAACATCTGATATGTGTTCTATGTTCTATCGTGAATAAAATATTGGTCTATGAGAATTGCAAATCCTTGCATTTTGTTTTTATTTGTATTTATTTACATCTTACACAGTGTATCAACTATTTTGGAATTGAGGTTGTATAATTAGTATATTTCTATAAACATATAAAGTAAACTAATAAGCAAATAAAAAGGGATCATGCATTGAAGTAATTCTACCATTGTTCTGGTGTGTTGTTAGGTACAACATGTGGACATCACTTTAGTACACAGCCTTGAGTAGCCTATTGCATTATTTATGTATAGTAATTGTTATAATGCATAATGTGACATTGACACCAAAAAATGGATCTGTGCTTTTTCCATTGGCCATTGATCCAGTATCAAAGGTTCTTGAAGGTGTCTGCTTCTGTCTTTGATAATCATTGCAGCCAACATTAACAACAATTAGCAAATTCTTTACTCTTTCAGGTGATTATAAAGTCACCAAGTATAACAACTGAATTGTAGTTTCATGCTGAATTTCATATACTAAATCCTTCCAGATCTCATGACTATTTACCCCTAGCATGAGAACAAATTGGGTAGGTGCAATGCACATTGGATTAAATATGTGTAGGTACCAGGAGTTTAGCCAAGGGGTGGACAGGGATGACCAGTGCCATCCTCTCATGAAGCACAGCTGCCCTTTTCACCACCCTAGTTAACCCCTTAAGTTTTATTCCATTCTATTATATACACTTCTATAAACTATAATATCTCAGCCAGCTTGCACTGAAGTTCCTGTAGTTACTGAATATTAAGTCTTGTAATGTAATAGTATTGTTGTATGTAATAAGCCTGGGTTTTTTATGGGTTAAATAAAGAGGCAGCTACCATGAAACTGCCAAGAAATCAACAAAACCCAAGACTACACAGCCAACGTAACATAAGACCCAGCTTAAAAAAAAAAAAAAAAAAACTTGCACAGTTGCTATGTTGGTCTGGTGCTGGTCTGATGCTGGTTTAATACAAACGTTGGTTACCAGCACCAAACACAACACATGCTGGTTTTGATAGTGATCAATATATCTACTTCCATTTCTGCTAACCAATATAGCAGCACCCAAAATGGTGGTTTTGCTGGTGACCAGCAACGCTGCTCTATGCTGATTTTTCTAACAGAGGGGGAACTACTTACATCAAACACAATCAGACAACACAGGTGAGCACAATGCATGAATGTCAACCAATGATGGTATGTGGCAGAACCTGGTGAGGCTAGAGAAAGCGAATCTGGCATGGAGTGGAGCTGATTTGGACCTCAAGCAGAGCCCTGTTGGAGAAGAGCCTTGATGAGGCAAATGCGACATTAACCACTATGACATCTATTACATGACCAATAAGTTCACCAGAATGTAAACTAGATTGATATGTTGACATCAATTGCTACTTTTAGAGTTGTTTGTAAAGAGTTCCCTAAGGTGGCATAAGCTGGTTAGGTGGCAAACCCTAACGTTATTAGCACTTATGTCTATTCATGCTAGTATTTTTGCTCATATTTTCACACTTGACAAGCTTGCTTGACTCTACACATGATTCTGTGTACTTTTAGATACTTGTGTTGCGAGTGAAGAAAAGTGCTCTTTGTCATTCCGTGTCAGCACATATAGTGTTAAATTGTAGTAAGCAAGATGTTGCTAATGCAGCAGTTCACTGTCTGTGTCAATGTAGACATTTTTCTGAGTGCATGACCTCTACAGTGTAGTATATTATTTCATGTCAAACAATAAGTCATGCTAACCAGCAAGTAAGATAGCTAAAAGCCAAATTAGAACTTAAAAGAATTATAAATAGCCAAAAAAGGGAACAATTTCAGTAGTATCAAAGTTGTTATGATGGTTCTATGAGATGAAAATTAACTTATGTATTTCATTGCAACCAATTTAATTAAGAAGGCTGGTTTCAAGTCAAGTGGCAGCTCAAGTAAGCATGGGTATTTGGGCTGCTACTGGCGTTGTGACAGGGTTTACAGCGGAGAGAATGTGTACTGAGTATTAGTGCAGGCTTTAAAGGAGCTGTAATAGCTAAAGGAGAGGGCTGCAGGGGGCCTGGGAGTCGTGGGGGCTGTGGTTTTGTGGCGAGGTCATAAGGTCTGCTGCTCTCTCACCCAGTTGGCTGCCGATTGGGCTTCTTGTTCTCAGCCTCAGCTCCACAAAGCCGAGAGGCCTTGAGTGACAACACTCTGAATAGCCATTTGTAAGTGACTTCTGTTCACGTCTCACTCGGTCTTGAGCTTAATCGAGCTGAGACTTAGGTTCAGAAAGCCACATTCCTTTTCCTATTAATGCTGAGGAATTGTTTATCATGATAATGAGCGAGCTTTCCTTTCAGATATTTCAGAAGATCTCATTTAGACGGTGTCCTCCTAGCTCCATTTTAGCAGCAATGAACTGTAAAAACCTGTAGTAGTGCCATAGTAATATACATATCAACAGATAAACTGCTCCTGTTGCTAAATGATGGTGAAAAGGAAAGAAAAAGAATGTTTGATGTGTATATCAGCATTTTATTGTTTGTAGATCTAAAAGCTGTCCTTCTATGCTGAAAACCAAACTCTGCCAGCCATCCTCAGAGAAATCAAACTCTGGAATGTCTGAGAGCAAGCCAGTACAGAGAGACCGCTTGTGTATGATAAACTTTATTAAATGACTTTAAGGGCAGCTGCAGCTCAGTATTCTAAATTAAATGAACTGAGTATATTTTTATCAAAAGAGAAAGAAAAAAACTTTTAAAAACTTGGCAGCGATGTGAGGTCTTACTTTCATCTGTGACAGCTATATTACTTGTCCTGAAGCCACACTTCAGAAATTGATAAGAACTTTTCATTTCGTGTGGAGGAACTAAAGAACACAGACCTCTACTTAAAGTTATGCTACAGTTGATATCATTACAGAACTTTGCTCAAGCATGAAAGAGACACTTGTTGTTAGTACTGGCAAATGTAAGAGTAGGGCTCAGGGAGAATGGCATGAACCCACAGTGATCCCACAGTGCTTTGCTGCATGATAAGATAAATCAAAAATAGATATACAGTATATAGATAGAGCGGAGAGTTTGCCTTTACCCATAAAATCCCCTCTTTAAAGGGTGCGTGCAAGGGGCCCAGTCAGATAAACATAGACGCCACCTGCCCTTGCAAAGGTTAATTCCGTTATGGAAGAGACACTCAATTAATTGTAAGTGTCTGCTATGAGCTGAAAGGTGTCGGATGAGAGTACAGTTGTGTTTTCATCTTTGGAGCAGGCTCAGTTTTACACCCTCTATTTTAGTTCCTTTTGACAGCTGCTTACAGGCTGGTCCTCATAGAACATTTTTCCCTTATGCTGAAATGGCTGGACAAATGACAGGACATCAGTATTAATCTAGACCTGTAAGTAAAACTTCCAAATATTGATATTGCCAGGGCTGATGCCTCACATATCAAAGGAACACATAACTCCTTTTTCAATTCTGAGTGATTTCTGATTGCACCCCAGAGAGGTGAACCTTCAGTCGACCATAAATGTAATTGCACCTACACTGAAGGTGTGATCATCACACCCTCTACAAAAAACCCTAAGACCAATTTATAGCAATTAATGGGTGACCTGGTTAACCGAACTGCTGTCAGAACAAAACTGAACCAACCCAGGAAATGATGGGGCTTAATTTATCTCCAATTATGCAATATTACACCCAGCTGTTTTGTATTACAGGAAATTCGTTCAGGGGTCATCCAGTAGAGCTGGGGTCTCCTGCCCACTATTGCCATGCTCGCCCCCTAGTTGCCTACTGTTTGCCTTGGCCTCAGTGAGCACACAACTGTCTGCTTGACATCACTAATGTGAGGTGGAAAGCTGAGCATGGACCATTAGTGGTGGTGGATATGCGCACGAGTCTGTGTTTGTGATCAGTGGGCGGCTGTTTAGCCTGACCACTCTGGTTTCAATATGAAATAAAGATTCCACAATGTTGAAAGTGAATCAGCAGTACAGTGCAAAAATCAGACGCCAGCCTTCAGTTGTTTGATTCCAGTGAAAGCAACTAAAAAAACTAATTGCAAGTTTTTTTAGGAGAAAATTCTAAGGAGACTGGATAAGGAAGGACAAGAAGTGGGAAAAAATCAGGAGTTTCTTGGTATGGCAGTACAATTCTAGAAAAAAAAACATTATTTGGGATGGAATATTAAGATGATGTGGAGACTCTTCAACTTCAAAAAGCTTCTTCCTACTCAAACTCAAGCAAAGGGCTTCTTTAAAGAACCGTCCATTGAAAGGTTTATTGCTGAACCAAAATTGGTTCTTTTGTGGCATTGCTCTAAAGAATTTTCTTTGGCACCTTTAATTTTAGCAAGTGTTCCTTGTTAATCCATGTTAAGACCCAGTCAAAATGTGTGAGATGATTTCCACAGTGTATACCAAAGTCATGCTCTATTTCATTCCATCCACCCACATACGCACAAAATACCTGAGCCCTTCCTACAGGGACCTCCATCACACGGCGGTACGTCATCCACGTCTCCCCTTGTCTTCCAGCAGGCGCGTGGAGCCGTGGCATCTGCCCACATGCGGTATTTTCAGTCCTGCTCTGAAAGAAGCCATTGTATGACACAGGGAGAACCTGGTCTCTGTGAAGTGTCACAGCAGCAGGACCTATGTTGTTATCTGAAGCAGAAATGGTTTCCAGACTCCTGCAGGTTGAGAGGCTAGAGGCTGAGTTGATTTGTGAACATGTGCTCCACTTACCAGACTCATATATTAATGGGGATTCTCCGTTTTGGCAATTTGTCATCATTGACAGCATGTAGTTCCTTCCACTCATCTGAACGAATGGTTCCAACTTACTGCCACTGAGCTGGGCTATTATAATTTTGTTTACTTTTAACCTATAGAATTGAGAGTTATTATTAGTGCTTTGCTATATTTAAATGTCATTCCACAATGGTATGATTAATGACATAGTTATGTAAGAAATAACTTTAAAATCCTGTATCAACTGGATGAAGTCTGTGCTTCTGACTCTTATTGTTTCACAAAAATGTACATTTATTTCTTGCTGCAAAATCAGACTACTGACATAATGATAACTTTTCATCACAGCATAAAAAACATTAAAAAATCTTCCTTTTAACAAACAAAAATGTAGAAATCAAACGTTTGAACAGATTTTATCAGCTTTTTTCAGTAAGATATGAGAAATAACTATATTTATAATATACAATAATTGACACAGGTTGGCTATTATTGGTAATGACGGTTACTTATGAGTCTCAAAGGGGAGAAAATATTAAGCAACCTTTGGAGATCAGTAAAATTGAATTCATCCACATAAGTCCTACCATAAACTTCAACAGAACCCATTAGATGTGTATAACTGCTAAAACACATGAAAAATACCAACAGTTTAGACCACCTTTAAGTATGTACACAGATGTGGTTTAAATAGGCAGATCCTTACCCTTTAGTATATATTTGTTCATTCTTTTACAAGTAATGCTCATCATTATAAAATTTGTAATTGAATGTATCTATGTAGAAAATAAAGTAGCTTTCGGATAATTGAAGCTGAAATTATCAGCATCTGCTATTGTGAACAAGTGTTTCCTCAGTATTCACCAACACGTCTTTGAGGAAGAAACTAATGCATGGTACACTGTAACTAATGCATGAAAAGGATAAAAGTTTGATCTGTAAACTAAGGATGCACTGAAATTTCAGCCAGTAAAAATGTTTGGCTGAAAAGATTTAAAATGGACCTTTTGAGAAAAACACTGACATTTGACCTCCCAAAAAAACTTATAAAATAGTGTCAAAATCTGGTATGATTTTAATAAAACATAGTGATCAAAATGCATTTGGTCAGCACAGACATGTTCAAACAGCTTGAGCAGCAGTAGACCAACAGTGAAAAAAGTCAGCAGTATGGAACTTTTTTTACAGTTTCTATGGGGGACATTACAGTACATGATTACAAGACATTTGAAATCAATGTTCCTATTAGATGTTATGAGGGGGCCCCTCTAAAGACACGTTTAAAACCACCTGAAAAGAGATCCCACATGATCAATGCAGCCAAACAACACAAGCACAGAAAAGTCCTTACAAACATGCTGATACCATCTGTAGTCTCAGTTTTGGAATTAATAAAAATATTCATAATATATTATAAATCTTCACAATAGTGCTAAAGTGAAAATATAATTTTTAAATAATTAATTGTCTTGGATGACCAACTGTTTTTTGTAGTTAAGGACATTGGATTTCGCGTAGTCTTATATGCAATAATTTCAGAGAGTTTATTTTATCTCAACTGTTTTTATTTATTTTCAGTTTTTTTTTATCAGATTTTAGTTTTTGGCTCAGTGTGTCCTAAATTTTGATATTGGCTTTGGCTAAGAATCTTCATTTCGACACACTTAACCTATAAAGATGTTGTTGCTGTCTTTTCTCATCCGCTTTTGCAGACTGTCTGTGGTCAGATCTTATCATCCAGTTAAGGTCATCATTAGCACAACCCCAGTAAGATCATCCAGATCAGGGTATGTGTATCTTCAGCCTCTATGGCCGTATTGGACCGTATGGTGAGTGTACTTCTCTCCCTCTTAGCCTACTGACAGGAATGTGGTGGCTGATAGCAGGTTCGCGGGATCACCCAGCCTAGGCTCTGCTACCACTTAAGCTTGAGAAGCTTAATTTATGTGGTAACACATGTAAAGAATGCTGCCTGAGGCTGTAAGAAACTCCAGTCTGGCTGAGTAACCTTTGTGTTTGATCCTCTATTAACCTCCCCATTATGGGACACCTTCCTAATCTGACAGGCTCTGCCTGGAGATATGGCATACTCTTAAAAGTGGGAATTTCATACCATTTTAGCATGTTGCAAATTAAGTTTTCATGAATAAGAGTGACATTATTTGTGCACAAGTATGCAAGTAGATAGGAGATACACTATATGGCCAAAAATATGTGGACACTTAACCATCACACCCATATAAGACATCTTATTCCAAAACAAAAGGTATTAATATGGAGTCGACCTGTGTGGCTATAACAGCCTCCACTCTTCTGGAAAGGCTTTCCACACATATTTAAAGTGTGGAAAAGTCAAAAAGAGTATTTGTGCAGTCAGGCACTGATGTTGGACGAGAAGGCCTGGCTCACAATCAGTTTCCCAGTTCATACCAAACGTGTTCATTGGGGTTGAGGTCAGGGCCCTTTGCAGGCCTCTGGAGCTCCTCCACTCTAAACTCATCAAACCATGTTTTTATGGACTTTGCTTTGTGCACAGGGACATAGTCATGTTGGAACAGCAGAGGGCTGTCCCCAAACTGAAGCATATAATAATCTAAAATGTCTTTGTATGTTGTAGCCTTAATATGAACCTTCACTGGAACCCAAACCCTGAAAAACAGCCCCAATGATCTAAAGCTTGTGTTCAGCTGCTCAGCCAGGGAAACTCATTCATTAATCTTCAGATGCGCATTTCTTGTGTTAATGTCACTTTTAGAGAGTTAGACAGTTTGGAACTCTGTAGTCAGAGATGCAACTGAGAATAGACTAGATTTTTATATGCTATCTGCTTCAGTACACACAGACCCACTGGTATGTTTACAAAGTCCAGTGCTTTATGGCTGAGCTGGTGTTGCTCCTAGATGCTACATTAACACTAACAGTTGACTGGGGCAGATCTAGCAGGGCAGAAATTTCATGAAGTAACTTGTCCCAAAGGTGGCATCCTATTACAGTGCCACATTTAAAGTCCTTGAGCTCTTCATCATGACCCACTCTACTGCTGGTGTTTGTCTACAGAGACTGCATGGCTTTGTGCTTGATTTAAACAACAGGTGAGGCTAAAACACCTAAACTCAATAACTGACAGTGTTCACATACGTTGGGGCATATAACATGTATAGGCCTGATCAAATATGAAATATGGAGGATGTAGGGTCCATGAATTGACCTATAGCTTCACTGGGACATGCAACATCACAAGGTGCACTTCATGCATGTCTTGCCTACAGTATCTATTGATGGTGCAATTCTTGTCTGGTGTACAGTTATCAAAAATATAGCATTGTGTTCAAGCAGTGGGATGGAGCTTTATTCATCCAGACAATTAGTTAATGTTTTAATTAAGAAACAGAACATCCCTAGTTTGTAACTTTAGGCTTGGAATCAGTTTCTCTTTCTTTAGCTATTCCTCGGAATACAGGCCACAGAACATCCAGATGGTGTAGTGAATCCTAGGGTTTTATGCTTATTCAGCCATGGTCTGCATATCTGTCTTCACCAGGCAAACGGACTGGCTACAAATTACAGTCCAGGCCAAATTCAGCTATGTCAAATGGTTCCTGAAGACGAGTGAGTCAAAAACGCATTCAGCAAATGAGCAGCACTAACTTGCATGACACTAATACTAGTCAAACTGCCAAGCAATTTAAAAATCTATCCTCGTTTAAATATTTCAGCAGGAACATTAAAGAAAACGCATCATTCATTGTAAAAGAGTAAGACAAATGCAGTCTGATACTGACTAGAAGTTATCCAGAAAATCATAGCTTCACTATCTCAGTGCAGGATGAGCACCATTACCGCAAATGAGGTCACATATTGATGTGTAGGAGAAAGCGTACAGCTGAAGCTGGCTCTGATTAAAGACTTGAGAGATTAAGGATTTGGAGGTGCACGGTTGGGCCTGACGCAATGAGCCAGACGATATTTTTTACCAGTACTGCGGTGTCCTTCAGGCAGGCGCAACTCATCTTCAGTTGTAATTTAAGCCCGGAGCTCTGAAAGCTCATTCATCAGGCAGGCATGCGAAGCTCATTCACTGGTGCTGGCCTGATAGAGAGGGGACCCAGACATTAAAATCCCTGACGAGCCTCCAAAATGTCCACGAATAGTTTGCAGCTAAATTATGCAAATTGCAGTATCTAATCTGTGGGATAACTGTGCATGAGTGGTGGGTTGGGATCAAAGCAGGCAGAGTGGCTCATCTGTGACCCCACCCGTTCTCCAAAAAGAAGGAGACAGCCACTGCTGACCTTAGGAGGACCATCGATCATTTCTGGGCCTTATCTAGAAGAAGGTGTCGGTGAAACTAAACACGGACGACAGACACTAAATAGAGCCTTCAAAGTCTTCAAACTCGAACAATGGCTAAAATAAATATTATGAGCATTGTACATGTTACATATATACATATATAAACATTGTATAATACAGCATTTTACTCTTTTTAAAGAAGAGAATATCTGCATATTTGTATATCCTTTAATCTCATATCTGTACATCTGATGTATTTAACACGATCAGCATACAGTTATTTGCAAAAGTCAAATGACATGTTTTGCACATAACACACTTCTGTACATTTTATTGTTTTGCATTACTGTTTATTTGCTGAATTTATCATGCTGGAAAAAACATTTATAGAAAATGTTTAAAAGTTATGGCACATTTTATTTTTTACTTTCCATTTTTCCAATATGTTAAACACAGCAAATGAATAGAAAATGTGCACTAAAATTAGCCATAGTTAAGTTTGATCCCTGTAGAAGAGGGTATATCCCTGTATTATAAAACATATAATTTGACCAGACATCTTCAAATCTTGTCTTTTATGCTACTGTAGCACCTAAATTTCCAACCTGAGAAAAATAAGGTGTTATCATGCAGAGATTTACACACCACACTCTCTTGTTGCACTGCTTTGATTAGTAGCTAACATTTGTTCCAAAACCCAACGCAAAGAACTGTGTGTATGCTATTGCATTAACTTTTATTGCTGTACTGAATATTTTAAAATCATAAATATGAACAAAATTGTCAGACTGATTGCCCAGAAATCCATTTTTAAGATGGAAACCTCTACCATGTTTCCAGATGTTCAACCACACCATCATCCTAAAACTAGGCTAATATACAGCGACATAAACATTTAATAGGTTTAGTGGCAGGAGTGCTAGACAAAAGCTGTTAATTAACTGTAAAAGTATTTTTGTAAACAATGGTTGCAGAAATTGAATTGCTAAGAAATGACTTTTACTGTAATTCAACAGTTCCAGTAGTTCATCTAGTTCTTCTGACATACATTATTTTAGTATAATAGCAACACCAATAGCCAAACATTCAAAAATACATTCTAATGTCTGTGAAATAAAGGTCATCATTTGTTTTTACACATTAATATTCTCTTTCTGTAAAATAAAAACAGCCGTGTTAAAATATAGTGTATGTATGGTTTATTTACATTCATTTAACCTTAAAAAGGTTTTTTTGTTAAGCATTAAATCTTACAGTACTTCAACAGTGAAAATACTTTTTTACAGTGTAATGTACCAACGTTCTATATTAAAATATGCAAATTTATCTTGTTTTTCAAGGTTTATAAAATTGCACTGTTACAATTTCTTAATGACCATGACTAAAGGACAAATCTGGAATCTGGCTGATATACAGTATGATCCATTTAATTCAGTCAGCAGAAACAATCAACAAGTCTAACATCTAAAACCGATTTTCTTGCTCATATCCTACCTGCTTCCATGGAGCTAGGAATGAATGTATACCAACAATGCTGTTTCTCTTATTTCACAAAGCTAACCTTGCAGCAAACCCACCTACACCAAAGGAAGTGCAAAATACACAAAGGAGATCAATCTTTCTAGTACCATCTTTTCTCTCATCTCCTCACTGGAAATAATGCAGTACACATGCAAGAATTGTAGGGATTATAGATGGCACGGTTGGGAATACTGGTAATGGAGGAAGACAGGATTCTGATACTGATGTATCGAACATCAAGACTGGATTCCTAGCTAAGACTGAGGCCTGGGGCATTATTAATATCAGTCAAGTGAAGAGATAGTGTTATGGGGGAGTCTACCTCCTCTAACTGGCCTCTTGGGACACCTGAAGCTATAATTCCCCTGCTGTAAAGCTTTTTATGTAGCAGGGCATCATGTGGCAGGGAAACGGACAGAGTGTGGAGCAACATGACACTCATACGAAAACTCATATGAAAATAAATACTGAAAAAAAAAAATGTTGGGGAAATATTTGATGATTTGTATACATTTTGTTCAGGAAATGTTTTCACAGTTCTTGAGTCTGGAAATCCCCTGGGGATGTGGTTTGTGATCATAATGATTGGGCCAAATGTAGGGAGTCTAATCTAGTCTTGTATGAGCTGAATCTTAAAAAGATGGTGACCAGGAGAATAGACCAAAAGGCTAAACGTTCATGAGCACATGAGCTCAATATGTGCTTGTATCCTTCAGTACATCAGACAATATGGTGCATTATTCTACTGCCCTCCGTTGGTGAGACATGAAACTACACCATATAAGTATTTCATAGTGTTTAAATACTGCCTGTTTGGAAACATATGCTAGTCAGTGCATAGCAGTTCTTGGTTCGGAGCTAGGTTCCATTTTATGCTGTTAAAAGTGGCAACACTGGACCCAAACACAAGGCTGTTCAGCTAAAGTAGGCTAATCACCATGAGCTGCAAAGCAATGGCTCTTAGCCTTTGTTCTGCGGTCTGTCTGTCCTTCACATTTTAGTGTTTTCCTTGCTCTAACAAGCAATCTTCTACTCAGGAAGGGCTTACGAATTAGCTGATAAGCTCATCAGTCATCAGGAAGCTGAATAACACATCTTTATTACTAGCAGTCAGGATATCACAGTGTGGGGGGAATTCCCATTGGTTATATGATTCATTTGCATAAAGAATGCTGAGTAATATATTGAGAGAACGTTGATTCAAAAAAGATACAAATTCGTGAATTCTGTCAAATTGATAAGGTTGAGGGATACAATGCTGTGCTACAGAATTATATCTGCACTAGTTGTAGACTAGACAAAGCTCTGATAAATGAATGCAAACACAATCGATGCAATGTAATACTATGTTGTTACTAATTTTATACAACAAAAAATGAACTGGTTTAATTATAAGAAGGTGACCAAAAGCATATTCTATGTAATTCTCTGTAATTGTCAAACTACAGAAATGCACCTATGCAAAGTGGTGTAAGTTAGGTGTAGTAAGTGTATGTTAATGTTGTGTAAAAGCCTTGCGTCTCCATTTCTGTCATTTTTGCAATGTATTGAAATTTTGTGATGAGCAAAACAATATAAATAAGTCCAAAATTAATTGAAAACGTAAAATTCCAAATACAATGTATGAAATTCCGTATGCATCAAATTATGCAGGGCCATGGTACTCCAGGACCAGGACTGGGATCCACTGATGTAAAACAAAGACTGGTTTGTGTGAGAAAGCCGACCTGCTTGTGAGTCTAAAGAGCTGTAACACGGATGAAGGAGCAAGGATGCAGACGCTGCGTCTGCTGGAAGAGGCTGTCGTCACTCAGCACCCAGGCTGGGACTCACTGGGGACGTCTGCGAGAAAGGACTGCTGCACGGTAGCCTGGTTGGATGATATGGTCAAATGTTTGCATGGTCCCTTAAGTCTGCGTGTCAGCCCTCAAGCATAGAGAACCAGAGAATTCTGGAGCTCAGTCAGACATCTACCAACAGGCTGAGTGTGTGTGTGTGTGTGTGTGTGTGTGTGTGTGCGTGTGTGTGTGTGTGTGTGTGTGTGTGTGTGTGTGTGTGTGTGTGTGTAAGACACAGACAGACAGGGCCAGAGAAAGAGAGGTGTGATATGTGCCAGGGGAATTTTGTACTCATGTCACCAGCAGTCCTAAAAGAGCTTTCTGAAAAGGTTTAATCTCCTGAGAGGGACTCTACTGGAACGGCTCCGGAAATAGCAATGCTTCCCCGACCCCTCACAAACACACTGCCCACCCACACACACACACCCACACACACACACTTACACACGCTCAGACTTCTCTGCTTTCATTCTTTCCCTCACAATGAATTCATGAAATGAGTCCAAAATATTATGCAATGCACGTTTTTCACAGGTTTTCATCTTTTGGCTCTAGCCACAGGTATGAGATTCATCACATTTCAATATTGCAAATTAGCAGATTTGTTTGTACTTCTGGATGTTTCAATTTTCAATTAATACCTGAGAAAACTATCTAATCTACTAAACTACTAATCATCATATTCAGAGAGGGGCTTCATTATGTGCAGGTCATTTTAACGTTGTATGTAATTTGGCTGTAGAAATGTTCTCAATTTACTTTTAAAGGAAATATTGGTTATAAACAGTCTCAGAACTGCAGATGTTACTCCTGGCCCACACTACAGCCATTTTAAAATCCTAACCAACGATGAAAGCATCAGAGAACCCACACATTATGACAGATTACACAGATGACAGATTTTTTCATCTTTCAGTCATAAAAGCCCCCACATCGTAAGATGTGCTTATGACAAAAACGATGATGAACATTCCAGTCTCTCACAACCTGAGATCTCACAGAATTTCTTGTGCACAAACTTTGGACATGTGATAGTTATGTGTACATTTAGTATTGAAACAATATATATATATATATATATATATATATATATATATATATATATATATATATATATATGCTGTCCGATTTCCAAAAAGGTGAGACTTCTTTATGTCCAGGCATGCCTTTATTAGGAGATGACTCTGATATAATTCTTGCAACAGAAAGGGTTTTAATAGCAGACTTAAAAGCTTCTAAGAAGTCAATTTTAAAAGACTGGTTTATAGATGATACTCAGTAATCCTCATTTTGGCAAGACTTCTTAAATATTCTTATTTTTTGGAAGTGGCCAAGGCCTGATATCACAATGCAAAGGCAAAAATAATCTATAGCATATACTTGTAGCGTAAAATTATGATTTAAAGAGAAATTCTGATTTTTCAACATTTGTACATAATCCAATGAGCGAGATGTAAACAAAGCCATTCAGAGTGATTTAATGGTGAAATAGTTCACTTTAGATATTCTTACTGCCTCGATTTCCTTACAGTGGTGGTGACAGGGGTCATAATGTCTACAACACAAATATATGCATTTTATTTACTATCCAAAATGATCTGTTATATGTCTTCTGAATTTTTAAATGTAATGTTGATGATGGTAAAATAGTGGTAAAACTCAACCTTACTACACCTTGTATGTAGCTCTCTGCCATGTAGATTTAAGAAATATGCATTTAGGCCAAAATCCTATCATAAAACAATATATCAGCCATCAGGCAGTGTATTCATATAACAGCTGTCTGAGACAAAGCTTTTAGATCCATTAAAGATGAACCACTTAAGATGTCTGGTTTCTATCACCACCACTATGACTAAATCTTGGTAAGTGATTTACATCAAACTGCTCTTAATTACTTTCTGTACATTTTAATGATTTAATTGCTGGATATGTGGTGTTTTTCTTTATCTTTATTTATTTTCTTTATTCATTGTATCACAGATTCTGCAGGATAATTAGGCCAGCCAGAAATTGGGGCACCTCCTGTGATTGTTGGGATGGGGCGAATCAGACTCACAATCAGCCTGATTACCCTGTACTGTGGGCCAGCCGTTATAGGAATGTCACTTTAATTAAGAATATTATTCATAGTTTATGAATTGTGCTTCAAACTGTGTGCTCGTAAACTACCATCCAAGCAGCAAAATTGAAAAAATTCAACAGAAGCCTATAGTGTACCAGGGACACCACTAATCAAATAAACAAAATAGCTGGTGCTATTCAGATAAGCAATAAACCTGCTGCTTATTGCTTATGTACTTTCTGGATAAACATATTCAGCGCATACTTAGTTGTAAATCTTACGAAGTTCCATCCTGATAAACTGATAAATGCTTCGCCTCTTCACCTTTTTGCTCACTAACGTTTCCTCCTCAAACTTTGGTTCTTCTTGGATTCCATCACTAGAGGGCCTCATTGTAAAAGGCATTATCCTCTGTTACACCTCAGCCCACCAGCGCCACAGACCAAGCGAGGTCTCTTCAAGCTGCTCCCACGTCAGCACAAAAACAGCTTGTGTTGAGTGATTTCTCCCAAACCTGGCAACGAAATTGACATTGTGAGGATTCCATAATTAGGTGAGTGCACAAGAGTGCTCGCTGTTCAAATGCAAATGGATGAGAAGATATTAGTACATAGCCCACCCCCCTTCCCACCCCATATGCAAGACCTTAAACAGTAGGTGGGCGGATGGAGGCATAATCTGTATGGGCTGCGTAGTTTGGAAAGAGTAGCCAAGAGCTGTGTTTCACATGCATTTTCATAGCAGCCAACTGAGGAGAATGGAAGAGTCTGACTACCCACTCAACTCACTTTCCAATGCAAAAGAGAGAGGCTGCTTCTGTCAATACATGCTCAGCCATGCATACATATAAAAAATAAGACACTCTTCATGCAGACATGAATCTTCCATGTACAGAGAGCAATGATGTGCAGAGGCTTATCCTTAGATAATCTATTATTAATGTATAATAACACATACACATTTAGCCTGTTCCTTGTGCTCACTGAAAGACAATTGAGAAGAGTACAAAACAATCAGCACTTTAAGTCATTCTTTAATGTTTATTACTATGATTACTATGTTAATTACATATTTTCTATGAAAATGTGATTTGGTAGGTGTTGATTTTCGATGCTAATGGACCACTAGAAGGGGTGGCTCAACAATGACTGCTGCACTGAACAAGTTTGTTTGTCAGTTGGTTTACACTAAGAGACAGATACAATCACTAATCATGTTCATTTGCCAGCAAGGTATATCTTTACACAGCAATGTTTAACACAGAGACCTTACAATTCACTTTATAAGTAGCTATTGTTTACTCATTTTGCCACTGTGAAGATAATGCTAGCCTGGTAACAGGGATTTCAGTGTTACGTTAGCATCAAGCTAATGGGGTGAATTTGCATTGTGTAGCAGGTGTCTAGATTTAAACTCAAATACTGTCTCTAATATTATTTAAGCCTTTTAGCTTAGCCACATGTGTGACTTAATCAACAGTATACGGTCCAAATAGACCTAAGAAAGCCTGTTAATATCAATAAAAAGGACTCAGTCAATAATATTGAGATGTCATGTTTCACATATGTGACATTCATTAAGTACATGTTCTTGTATCTAATCAGACTGTACATTTTATCAGGTCCGCATGCCATATAGGAGCACACTGTAGTTCAATTACAGACTGTAGTCCATCTGTTTCTCTGTTTATTGTGTTTTAGCGCCTATTTACCCTGTTCTTCAGTAGTCAGGACCTCCACATGACCATTACAGCGCAGGTATTATTTAGGTAGCGGATCATTCTCAGCACTGCAGAGACACTGATGTGGTGGGGGTGTGTTGGTGTATGTTGTGCCGTGTCTCTGCTGGACTGAGAATAGTTCACCACACAGAAATATCCAGCCCACTGCATCCTGCAGGTCGTGTTCTGTTACCACTGAAGAAGGAATAGAGGATGACCAACACAAACTGTGTAGCAACAGATGAGCTATCGTCTCTGACTTTTATATCTACAAGGTGGACCGAAAGGTAGATTTTTCTAATAGAGTGGACAGTTGGTGAATGTAGTGTTTAAAAAACACACCCATCACTAAACCACCATGTTACTGTCACTGCAGTGCTGAGAATGATCATCCACCCATATAATACCTGGGGGGTTCTGACCACTGAGAAACTGGGGCTTATAAATTATACAGAGAAACTGATGGACTACACTCTAAAAAGGACACCTACATGGTAAGAGGAGCGGATAAAATGGACAGAGTGTTGAAACAAGGAGGCATAGTTAAAGAAGTGGCCACTTGGTCTATTTATGCATTCCTGTTTAAGCAAGGCTTGCAGCTGTCTCTGTGGCGCAATCGGTTAGCGCGTTCGGCTGTTAACCGAAAGGTTGGTGGTTCGAGCCCACCCAGGGACGACAGCAGCTTTCTTTCTGCATCTTCCCTCTGTGATCAATATTGTTCGGTCTAAATGTAATTGTGATGGTCAGTGTATGAAGGTTAGATGGATTAGAGTGGTGCTTTACAGGGGTGGCATTGTATAGATGAATTTTGCATGAACCCCAATAGAACCAGTCATTTATGAGCTGACCACAAAAGAATGATTTCACCTTGTGAAAGAGAGAAAGAACCTGATCTATAAACCCTCATCTCAGCTCAAGTGCCCATTGTTTCCAGCACAGTTAACAAGACTCAAGACTCAATTTACTATGAGGCGAGTGGCAAAGTAGTGCATTGTTCTCTGAGGCCTACAGTTAAGTGTTTTGGCAGAGCAGTATCATAAAAGCAGGTTACAGCCTCACCGTTCCTTGTTAGATTCCTGCACCAACACTACCTCATCAGGAATAAGTGCAGTTTGACAGAATGTAAAAGCTTTCCACAGATTCGGAATCTGAAGCCTATATGTGTTTGTCCTGTGTTGGCAGAAGCTCTGTGTCGAAAACATGGTCTGAAAATATTTGTAGTGCAGTTTGCTGTGCAGTAGCCTTAACCCAGCAGGGCCAGAATTCCCAGAGTTCTGTTTAGGACACATGAGCTGTACAGTTAGCCTGCTGTTTTTCTGTACTCCCCTGGCAGTTAAGATGATAACTCTCAATGGGCATCACTGCTGACTAGAGGATGGACAACCATTCGCTGGTTATCTATTTTGAATTTGGAAAAGCAGTAGACTAGTCACTATTTACCACAGTTACAGATGGCATTCCAGATATTACAAAGAGGTACTTTACCAGTAGATTTCAGCTAGCAGCTAGCAATGGAGGTGGTTGTAAATAGAAATATTTCTGTTGCACTTGCATAATCTTTGAATTGGTTAAATCACTTAGGAAGTATTTCCAGAGGAGCAAATTGTGTTCAGCAGAAAAACTACCTCTTCAACAGGCAAGATTCCAGTGGCCGCTTCAGCCCCTGCCCCTTTGTGCTCAGACTGTACTAGTGCCCTCTTGGTTAATGTATATAATGACAGTATTTTGCTGATCTGTTTCAGCGAGATGGGGCTCAGCTTCGCTGCAGGAATAGAGCTCATGATTTGACTTGGGTTTATATTCATTGCTTTTGGGGTCCCTCTGTGGTGCAGTACTGACCAGAGGTTCTCCTAGTAACTCCTGTCATGCATCATCATAGTGCTGAAAATAATACTGATAGCAGTTTTCTTCATTGTAAAAACAAGGGATTTGTTAAAGACTCCATGGAGCTCTTACATGAAGTTATGTCTAAATACTGATTAAATAGTGTAGTGAGTAATGCCTTAGCTTTGAGTGGGATTCAATTCCTTGCATAGATAGTAACACAGCGCTTTTGGCTATCTTTGGGAGAACTCTTGACCCTGTATTTGGTTTCCTCTAAAACATGATTGCATTGTCAGTTTTGATAAGAGCAATTACAATATGCTGTAAATTAAATTAAGTTTAATTCCACTGGCCTGCTCCTTGACTAGTCTATGAAACCCATAGCGCAGATACATATGGTCAAGTAGGTCATAGTGACGTTCTGGATGATTGATCACTAGGAAATGGAGATGTGATGGTGAGGTTCATAGTAAGTGAGATTACAAATAGTAAAACATCAATATTAAGGAGACTCTACCTAATTAGGCAGTTCCATTGCGTACTGTCTGGTTTTCAGTATAAAATTATGGATTTAATATGGATTAGATTATATTCCACAAAGAGCTCAGTGTTAGTGAATGTGGTTACTGAGTGTGCCTTTGTACTCAGCTTCAAGAAAACCCCATATCAAGGTAGGAAAGACCACCCTCACTGCAATGCTTAAAGCTGCATTTTTCTCTGTAGGGGTTCCCTATGCTCAAATGCAGACTAACAAAAGCACAGAAGCTGTGCCGCTCACTGAAAATGATGGCGCTGATATGACTGAAAATGAAGTGTATGACCAGGTAAACATAATAGAAAGGATAAAGAGTTGGATTAGACAAACAGGGAAGTTTTGACAGCAGGAATCCATAACTTATGTTCCACTCCAAAGAGCTTTGTGTTCACCTATAAAAGTTCCTGGAGTGCTTGGCGAGGAGCTGAAGTGTGAGAAGAACTCAGGGAAATTCCTATATGGGAATTTCTGTGGTCTATTTAGACATAGGAACACTGCCTACAGACAGACGAAAGGAAGGGGAGGAACCAAAAGGACATTTGCTGAGATGGAAACATTCCAAGTTTGTGAAAATGAGTGAGCCTGTCCTTCTCCATTTATCCTGTCTCTTTCATTTTATCGGCAAAGTGATTCTAGGGAAACCCCACGGACCACTGCCTAAGTCCACACTCACTTCCCTTCTCCTGCACTATCTCTGGAGAGATAGGAATGCATGGTTATCTCTGTCCAAACCCTCAGATTACAGCGGGATTAAGAAGCATGCATTAGTGAGTCTCAAAATGAGCTGGCCCAATCTCAGAAGCAAAGACTCCAACTGCACAGCCATGCCACGATCAAAAAGTATAAGTGGGTCAACCAAATAATCATAATGGAGACTTCGAAAAAATGTGTTCCTTCATGATAAACCAAGAGATGTAAATGAGACTGCTCAGTTGTGAAAGAACCAAAAAAGTTGGTTAACGTGTCAATGAGGATGGAAAAAATGCGTTTCAGTCGTGAAGTTGAGGGATGGCATTTTATGACCCAATGAGAAGGAAACTTGCCAAAAAATTCAGGCTACTTCGCTGAACACTCTGTTCTTCAGCCAAAGCCTGAGGCCTCTCCTGCCTTGTCTGTCCCTTCCCTCCCTCCTCCACTCTGCTGTGTGAGGTCGCAGAGATGAGCCCATGGCAGTGGTAGAGAAAAATGATCTCTGACAAGTGATCGTTATCAGCTCAACTGAAAACATCAGCAGTGCCGGTCTGTATTTAACTTAAGGGGAGAACCTGCTGTGTTAGGCAGCTTTGGTGGTCTTGATGTGAACATCATGATTTAGTTGCGGCTGTTCTCTGAAATCAAGTAAAGAGAGCAGGTTTGTTTTTATTTCCAGCTTTCGTCAGGTTGATATTGTAGAATTTAAAATGGCTGTCGACCCTGGCCCTAACAGTAAAACCTACTGCCAAAATATAGTGCCATGTGGTGACCTCAGTGAATGTTGCTGAGACTGCGGCCACAAGCACTTTACACCATACAGAGTTCATAAACTAAAATCTATTCATAATGCACAGAAATTCTTTTTGCTCATCGTGAACACTTCTGCTTGAAGGCTGACATACTCTTGTTTACCTTCAGACAAAGTTATACTTAGATTTACTAACGAGGTGTTTAATACAGAAAGCCTGCTGACATATTTTCTAAAGCCTGCTAACATATTTTCTAAAGATTTTAACTTGGTAAACCAAAAAAGAAAGCGCATCATTATTTCAACATACCGTTGTGTCCAAACGTTTGGGTATCACTGGTCAAAGTGAAAAGAAGTTAACACATCCTCTACAAAGAACACACTGCTTATTTGCTGAAATTAACATATTAGGGAAAAATATAACATAAAAAGTGGCCTGTGCAAAGGTTAATTTTACTTTTTTAAGTCACTTCACTTAAATGACAAAAATTAACAAAACAAGTCATCTTTGCTTATGTCAGAAACTTGAGAAACTAAGTAATTATTTTGACTTTCTGTTTCGCAAAGCATGTTGAACTTAAGCTACATGCCATGTGCATTTGGCAGTTGTGCCATACTGTAAAATCCCTGTTTAGTTTTACTACATGCATCTTTGTTCGGGAATTGTATGATTTTGAAAATGTGGTGAGATTAACCTGTTAGCTACGAGCAGAGCACCAGGGATTTTTTTCCAGCAGAAGCCACAATAAGCACAGATGCCACAGCACACACATAAAAAACTAATTAATGATGAACTTTTGTAATGCATGGACGGCACAGCCAAAAGATTTTCAATACGTGTTTGGAAAAGAAATCTGTCAAATCACTGTTTAGGAAAAAATGGCTCTTAAGACACTTTGGTAAGTACAAATTATACAAAAAATATTAGGAATCAGCAGTTTAAGACCTGGTTTCACTAAAGCAATTTCAGTCTTGGAGCACTAGCAACTGCAGCCCTGTTAGCATCAAAAGTAAGAGACATTTTTCCACAGAAGTTAAATCAAAAATAATATAGGAAAGTGTGTCCACTTAATATGCAAATGAGGCAAAATTACAAAACAGCAGTGGCCTTATTATAGATGCTAAAGGGTCATTTTGCCAATTTGGTGAATGGCGACAGGCACTTTTTCACACCACTTTATAAAGCGATGCCACAAAACATTAAACAAAATGCAATACATCACTCACTAAACAAAACACACATATTAAAGTACCACAAAAGTTTATTTGGAGTGAAGAACCAATTTTTCTAATCATTTTTAGTTGATTTCCTGTAGTTAACATAAAATCATTCTCTGCATGCCCATAATACAAAAGGAAAAAGACCAGAGGGGGGCTAAAAATCTATATATGTAAATAAGTATAAAAAAGGCATCAGTCCAAAAATGAATGGTTGCTGCCTTGCCATTATAAGCATTATATATGGCTGTCGCTGAAGAACCACTTTTGATTCCCTAAAGAACCTTTTAATGGAGTGTTCTATGAAGAACTATTTTTAAATGAGATTGTAAAGACCCTCCACATGATATAAAGGGTCTATACTAATTTAAGATTTCTCCTAGATACGTCCCAGTCAAGATCCATTTAAGGAACTTTATTTTTGAGATTACCTAGGTTACAGCATATTTTATTATATTATATGTTGTCCTATGCTGGATAATGAAGCTGATAAAGTGTAAATGGTTCTCTTACTTGTTTACACATTGTTTGCATGTGCTCTGCACACTCTGTACTTAGTACTCAGTGTTTGGGTGATTGCTTGTAATCCATGCGTTTAAATCTCTGGAAGTGTTGGACTACAGCTTGCCGCCGCCCCCTCTAATGCATGGTTTGAGATGAACTACCATTTCCAACCAAAATGTTTTCCTATACTCAAGATAGAGTGAAAAAAAGACTGAATTACTGTTGTTGCAAACTTTACTTTTCAAGCATGGAATTCCGTCTAGCCCCTTATTACAGCCATGACCACTTTCTGGCAGCAGTTGTAAGTAAAACATCTGTAAGCAAAACTGACCACAAATCCTTTTCTATCTCCATGTCAGAAATGATGCAATTAGCAGAGCACTCATTAGCATATTTTAATGTAAGAGAGCATGTCTTTGGCTTCACTGTGGGACAAATTATGAATGACTCACAGGCAATTATCTTGACTGCTGTGCAGTCTGATGACTTTCATTTTCTAGAGAACAATCAAGGCAGATCAAGAGGGCGCTGCTAATAGGACTGCATACCAGTGATGTTGGACTATTAACTCATATGAATCATATTTGCATGTCATGTTGTGACTGGAGCTACTGTGCATGGATTTGCTCATATCGACAAGCACAGTAACCTGTGACAGGAGGCTAAATTTGGAAACCTATATGATTTAGACTAATCTGGAGCAGAGAAGCTTTACCCTTTCATTTGATTTGAGGGGAAATTCCCCAAGTGCTAGAAAAACGTCACAGTTTTGATCTCACCCTGTAACAGCTTTGTGGGGGCTGGAAAAACACCAGCAGTTCTTTCTATATCTGCTCCTGCAGGCATCAATACCATTGACTGCATATGACTGAAACAACTGAAGGGGTTTAAATTACTAGGTAAATACAAAAGCACAAACAAGTCTTTGTATTGGCTGTATGTGAAATAGACAGGTCTGAAGTTTCACAATTACTACAGTGTTACCCAATGCACACATATCATAATAGAACATACATACATATCATAATAGAACACTACAATAATATAAAATATTATAGAATTATATTATATATATATATATATATATATAGAACAGTTGCATCCCTATAGCCAAGAACAGCACAGTAATTGTGAAATAACTTCAGACCTGTCTATTTCACATACAGCCAATGCAAAGACTTGTTTGTGCTTTTGTATTTTACTAGTATTTAATATTTAATACTTTCTCCTCTCTCTCTACTACAGCCTTTTAACAGCAACAGCACTCCGTATCAATTCAGACAGGGTGTATCACTTCAGACAGCTAATGTGCGTAAAATTAGAGGCTACCAGTGACAATGACTACCAGTAGCTGTTTGAATTTGACCAGTTTATAACGGAATAATTTGACTATTAATAAAGATTGGATGCTCCCTTTGGGTTCAAATAAGTAACAATTTAAATTACAGATAACCTTCCCACCATGCTTGATCCCGAGTTTCACAATACATAATTTCTTGTTTGCTCAGCTGACTGTAAGCTTAGCTTGCTCTAATCCTGCGGACGGTTGCTTCTTTACATTTAGAAATGTGTTGTCTTACACATGTAAGTGTAACACGGAGCGAGGAGGCGGATGCATACGCTGAGATAAGCGAGATTTATTAAGGGCAAATCCAGGGTCATAGTCGAGACAGTCCAGGTTCCAATGATCTACACCGAGTTCAGGATGGACAGACATAACTGAGAACTAAGAAACAAACCACAATGACGGTTCAGAGTAAAGACAGACCAATACAAAGACCAGCAAAGACAAAGTGCAAACACAGGGCTCAAATACAACATGGAAAACGAGAGACAGGTGGAAAACAGGTGGATCAGGGGCGGAGTCATGAAACGAGGGGGCTGGACCAAAACAAACACATGGGTAAAGCAAAACAACATGAACACATGGACTGGACTGGGAGGGGCCAATCGTGACAGTAAGTAGTATTTGGTGACTACTCATGTTTATCATCTGTCCTTTACAAACTCCATGCTTTCACACAAGGATTAATCACAGCCCGAGTATCTAAGCCTGGATTAACCAAGGAAAGGTGTTAACCACTGTTGTAAAAATAATCACATCTGTGTTTGTTAAGTTTTGAAATGTAGCTGAAATGTAGTCAAAAAGCCTATCTAAGTTGAACCTGTTTCTGTAGACAGACCACACATCCACTATTTGTTGTAATCCAGCTACTAGCTAATACAAATGACATAAGGTTATTGTTATGCTTCCCCCCCTCATCTTCTCTCTTTCTTTTCTGGTTATTTAGTCCAAACAATTCTTTTTAAGGCATGATTGGACAATCTTGGATAATGCAAATGTTGTTTAAGAGCCCACTGGCAGTGTGGGGCCCAAAGAACTTATTAGGTAGAGCCAGGAACACCAGAGTTCAGTGTAAATGGGCTGGCTGAAGTGCTATAGAATTAATGGGCAATTATGTGTAAATATGCCGTGATGAATTCAAAACAGGCTGTTGGTAGTTTTCATATATGGACTGTATAGACTGGGCAGTAAATGGTATGTTGGGACATAGTATATCAAACTCTTTCATAACGCAAGTTTTCCATGATATGGGCCCTTTTAAAACTTGCATTAACCTGTTTATAACTGTCCACAATCTACCAGATACCTCAAAAATTAAGTGGTCATTGAGTGGCTGCAGCGAGAGAGAAAGAGAGAGAAAGAATAGCTAATAGGAGCAATACTGTGGTTTAGTTTTAAAAATGCATGAATGCAAGCATTCACTGAAAAAGCAACTGACGAACACACACATACCCAGAGCAGATTCAGAGATGTGTCACCCCCTCCCAGAACCCAAAAGAAAGTCAATAGAGGAATGGATAAGCACCTCAATCAAACAAATTGCCTTGTAGAAGACAACTGCTGCAATCATCGTTAATGTTTGTGTGACAGGTGGAAAACGCCCTCCCTGGCGCAGCACTTACACGAGGCGACCAATCACAGACCAGGCCTGATCGCCGGGATGATTGGAGTGGCCTGCGCTCTGGGCCTAATGAAGCGATGCTTTATGTTTTGAGGACAACAGGAGAGAAAGAAAGGCAATCCAACTGCAACCAGCAACTACTTACAGCCTCTACTAAAGCTACACTCGAGCAGGCAATAGATCCTGGTCATTAAAAGTGAAATAAGGAGCGCTATGTTTTGTTAGTCCAGCCACTGACACAGAGAGATTACCTGCCATGCCCTAGTGCACTCATGAAAAACTGTCAGAGGCAATAGGCCCTGAGGAAAGACTCCACCGCAGCACACTAAACCAGTTACCTCCCAACTCGGTGCTGAGTTACCACAGCAACAGCAGTGCTTGAAACAGACAAAACACCACACATACAGGCCAAATGAGCAAACAGGATACAATAATTTAAGTCCAGTCCTGGCAGCTCAGTGTGTTAGGCTTATGCTGCAATGAGACTCTTTGCTTATTCTCCAAATCAGCTGCACAAAGTCGTTTTATTTGTTCTGATTCAAAGGTTAGTAAAGGTGGACGTTTTTCATTACCAGGCTGTCATAGACACTGCAGTCTGAGCCAGGCTGCACCTGCAGGGAAAGTTTAGCTCATAACTAAGTCAGCAATGTGTTCTTTGGCCCAAGACAAATACAAACATTGAGAGGGAAATAGTCATTTTATTTAAATGAATATAAACTTTCAAAATGTGGGGCCTAAACTTTCCTCACACTTCTCAATTTACAGATTCTGGATCATGAGGTTGGAACAGTTTGTGACGTTAATGCATGTGCATGCAAACACAAAGATACATGCACATCTATTACAAATAGATAGTTATACTAATCTCATTATAGATATGTAACATTAATTGTTAAAATATGTCCATTAAGTGTTAAATATACTGTATGTGACTACTTATATGTAGTGTTAATGCCCCATCTATATAATATAGGTGTGACTACTTATCTTCTTCTTCTTCTTTCGGCTGCTCCCTTTAGGGGTCGCCACAGCGGATCATCTGCCTCCATCTTGCCCTATCCACTGCCTCCTCTACTTTTACACCAACCATCTCCATGTCCACCTTCACTACATCCATAAACCTTCTCTGAGGTCTACCTCTTCTCCTTCTACCCGGCAGCTCCATCTCCAACATTCTTTGACCATTGTACCCACTATTCCTCCTCAACACATGTCCAAACCATCTCAACCTGGCCTCTCTGGCTTTATCTCCAAACTGCTCCACCTTCACTGTCCCTCTGATCTGCTCATTTCTAATCTTGTCCAGCCTTGTCACTCCCAACGAAAATCTCAGCATCTTCATCTCCGCCACCTCCAGCTCAGCCTCCTGTCTTTTAGACAGAGCCACAGTCTCCGAACCAGACATCATAGCAGGACGCACTACTGTCTTGTAAACCTTCCCTTTCACTCTTGCTGCTATCCTTCTGTCACACATCAGCCCTGACACCTGTCTCCACCCACTCCATCCTGCCTGCACCCTCTTCTTCACCTCTTTTCTACACTGTCCATTGCTCTGGATGGTTGACCCAAGATATTTGAAGTCATCCACCTTTACGACCTCTACTCCTTGCATCTTCACCTTTCCACCTGCCTCCCTCTCATTCACACATATGTATTCCGTCTTGTCTCTACTGGCCTTCATTCCTCTCCTCTCCAGTACAAACCTCCACCTCTCCAGATTCTCTACAATGTCATCTGCAAACATCATGGTCCATGGAGCCTCCAGCCTGACCTCATCTGTCAACTTGTCCATCACCATTGCAAACAAGAAGGGGCTCAAAGCTGATCCCTGATATAACTCTACCTTCACCTTGAAACCATTTGTCACTCCAACTGCACACCTCACCACTGTCTCACTATCCTCATACATGTCCTGCACCACCCTAACATACTTTTCAGCTACACCTGACTTCCTCATACAGTACCACAGTTCCTGTCTTGGCACCCTATCATATGCCTTCTCTAGATCCACAAAGACACAATGTAGCTCCTTCTGACCTTCTCTGTACTTCTCTACCAACACTCTCAATGCAAAAATTGCATCTGTGGTACTCTTTCTGGGCATGAAACCAAACTGCTGCTCACTGATCTGTACCTCTCGCCTTAGCCTTGCTTCAACAACTCTTTCCTATACCTTCATGGTGTGGCTCATCAACTTTATACCTCTGTAGTTACTGCAGTTCTGCACATCACCCTTGTTCTTAAAAATGGGGACCAGTACACTGCTTCTCCACTCATCAGACATCCTCTCACTCTCCAGGATTTTGTTAAACAACCTGGTTAAAAAGTCCACTGCCTTCTCTCCTAAACATCTCCATACCTCCACAGGTATGTCATCTGGACCAACTGCCTTTCCATTCTTCATCCTTTTTAAAGCTGCCCTCACTTCCACCTTACCAATTCTCTGCACTTCCTGATCCACTATCTCTCCCCCCGTTGTCCTCCTCTCTCTCTCATTTTCCTCATTCATTAGTTCTTCAAAGTACTCCTTCCATCTACTCAACACTCTCTGTTCACTCACTAGTACATTTCCCTCTCTATCCTTTATCAGCCTAACCTGCTGTACATCCTTTCCAGCTCTATCTCTCTGTTTAGCCAAATGATACAAGTCCTTCTTTACTGTCCAGCCTCTCATACAGCTCATCATAGGCCTGAGCCTTTGCCACCATTCTTTTCGCCCTGCGACTAGCCTCACAGTACTCCTGCATACTTCCTTCATCTCTCTGGTTATCCCACTTTTTCTTAGTTGCCTTCTTCTTCTGAATACTCTCCTGGACTTCTTCATTCCACCACCAACTTTCCTTGTCTTCGTTCCACTGACCAGACGAAACACCCAACACATTTTTGCCAGTTTCTCTCACAACCTTAGCTGTAGTTTCCCAGTCCTCAGGTAGTTCCTCACTGCCCCCAAGGGCCTGTTGCAATTTTTCCCTGAACTGCCTGCAACCATCCTCCTCCTTCAGCTTTCACCATCTAATCTTTGGCTCTGTCTTCACTCTCTTCCTCTTCTTTGTTTCTAATCTCATTCTACAGACAACCACCCTATGCTGCCTTGCTACACTTTCCCCTGGCACCACTTTACAATCTCCAATCTCCTTTAGGTGGCATCTCCTGCTAAGGATATAATCCACCTGTGTGCACCTCCCTCCACTCTTGTATGTCACCCTGTGTTCTTCCCTCTTCTGAAAAGGTGTGACTACTTATATGTAGAACAATACGACCACCAGGCTTTTATGTATATATCATGTACATTTATACAGTATCTCACAAAAGTGAGTAGAATCTTCACATTTCTGCAAATATTTTATTATATCTTTTCATGGGAAAACACTATAGAAATGAAACTTGGATATAACTTAAAGTAGTCAGTGTACAGTTTGTATAGCAGTATAGATTTACTGTCCTCTGAAAATAATTACACACAGCCATTAATGTCCAAATAGCTGGCAAGTGAGTACACCTCACAACGAACATGTCCAAATTGTGCCTAATTGTGCTCAATTGTGTTGTTCTCCCTTCCCTGGTGCCATGTGACTCGTTAGAGTTACAAGGTTCTAGGTGTGAATGGGGAGCAGGGCTGTTAAATTTGGTGTTTTGGGTACAATTCGCTCATACTGGCCACTGGATCTTCAACATGGCACCTCATGGCAAAGAACTCTCTGAGGATGTGAGAAACAGATTTCAATCAGGTTTCAATCGGAACAGCCCTCGCCAGGGTCGACCACAGAAGTTGAGTCCATGTGTTCAGCGTCATATCCAGAGGTTGGCCTGTCAGTGCTCATCAACTCGATGCATCAACACGGTCTGCATAGCCATCATCACATAAGGAAGCCTCTTCAGAAGCTGATACACAACAAAGCCCACAAACAGTTTGCTGAAGACAAGCAGTCCAAGAACATGGATTACTAGAACCATGTCCTGTGTTCTGATGAGATATAAATAAACATGTTTAGCTCTGATGGTGTCCAGCATGTGTGGTGGCACCCTTGTGAGGAGTACCAAGAGAACTGTCTCTTGCCTACAGTCAAGCATGGTGAAGGTAGCATCATGGTCTGCACGTGGAGCTGCAGTTCATTGAGGGAAACATTAATGCCAAAATGTACTGTGACATTCTGAACCAGAGCATGTTCCCCTCCCTTTAGAAACTGCGCTGCTTGGCAGTTTTCCAACACAATAACGACCCCAAACACACCTCCAAGATGACAACTGCCTTACTGAAGCTAAAGGTGATGGACTGTCCAAGTATGTCTCCAGACCTAAACCCAATTGAGCACCTATGGGGCATCCTCAAGCCCCAGGAAGTGGAGGAGTGCAAGGTGAAAAGGAGTGGAAGAGGATTCCAGTAGCAACCTGTGCAGCTCTGGTGAATTCCATGCCCAAGAGGGTTAAGGCAGTGCTAAATAATAACTGTAGTCCCACAAAATATTGACACTTTGAGCACAATTTTGACATGTTCACTGTGAGGTGAACTCACTTGTGTTGCCAGCTATTTAGACATTAATGGCTGTGTTGAGTTATTTTCAGAGGACAGTAAATCTATACTGCTATTGAAGCTGTGCACTGACTATTTTACACTATATCCAAGTTTCATTTCTATAGTGTTGTTGCATGAAAAGATAAAATAAACATTTGCAGAAATGTGAGGGGTGTACTCACTTTCGTGTGATACTGTATATATATATGCACACACATACAAGCAGAAAACATACATTTTTCAGGGATTATTTAATTATGTCTGCTTTCACTTTTTTTAAAGAAATATACAGAGATATTGTCCCAAAAGTTGTTTGTATTTCTTATCTTAATACTTGTAAAGATGTTGAGATCTGGGCTCTGGTGTGCAGTACATTGTTCTGAAAACATATCTTGCTTTTTTGTTTGATAAACATGTCTTGATCTTCACAGCAGTGAGCTTGCGGTCATTATCTTGCTGTACAATGAATTCCTTCCCAATCAAATGTTTTCCAGAGGGTACTGCATGAAGTATTACAAGTTGTTTGTACGTATCAGCATTCCTGATGCCCTCTATGTAAAACAAATCCACAAACTACAAGCTTGCACTGATGGTCCACCATGCTTGAGTCATACACTTGGTTTAAAATGTCTTTCATTACTTCAAAGGCATACATGCTGACTTAGATCTTAAATTTAGAGTCTGCAGATTTCTCAGTAATGTCTCCATTTTAAATGCACACGAGATAGAAATTTGCAAAGCAGCGTGTTTGTGTAGTTACTTGTGTAAATATAATATATAATATATAATATCAGTGAGAGCTGATATCAGGAACAGCTTTTTTGGAAGGACAAAGCTGTAACTGGTTGGTTTTAAGGTCGGAAGCATGAACGTGACAGTGGGGTGAACAGAAGTAAAGAATGAAGCACTGAATGATTTGATATTATATATATGTTTTCTGCTTTTTTCTCTTGTACTTAATGGTCATCTTCATTGGAAATTGAATAAAAGAACCAGCAGTCTGATGTCTGTAAAGGACTGAATAGGGGTGAGCCAATCTAATACTCAGTATCAGTTTCTGTCTGATACTGGCCAAAATCACTGGATCAGATATCAGCAGTAAAATAAAAAGTATAATCTGAAATTGTCTGTTAGCATAAATTATCACATAAATGCTTAACTAAACTTTGAGCAGGATGTGTCACACCTAGGGCTGTCAACAAATATTCTAAATTGGATTATATAATTGAATTGTAAAAAAAAACAGGCATTCAATTGTGGAGATTAATATTCTAGTGTGAAAAAGCAGCATTACCATTCTGACCGACAGCATTACCATTCTGACCGACAGTCACACAACACCACTTTCATGATTTTAAATGAAATGTAGGTAGAGCTGAAACACGCAAATAATTCAACAGCAATGTGGTCATAATGGCACAACCTACTACAAGCAATCTACAAAGCCCTGTCTGGAAATACTTCAGAGCCACACTTGAAGGTCAGTAGATGGCAAAATTGTAGAACCTCCAGATGAAGTGGTATGCCAGCTATGTAAGCTACAGTAAGCCTGCCATTTCAGCACTAGCAACCTGAGGGCACATCTCAAAAACATGCACACAAACGCACCTGATTCAGTTCCTCCACAAATTCACGTTCCCTCCGACAAAGCATCATTCATGCAGCATTGAAACAATGGAATGCATAATTGGTGAAAAAGTCTTATGCCTCAAATCGATAATCCAGTTCGCGGCAACAAAAATGTTTACATCTTTCACCTTTTTTACTTCACATACTTTGGTGCTGATGTTTTTTTAGTTAATGCTCACTCCTAAGGACGTGATTTGTGAAGGGAAGCATGAATTTGAAGGTCTACTAAATCAGCTGCAGCAGTGTAGTTGTAGTGGTTTGCCCTCTTATGTGCTTTTGTATACAAATACTTTTGTACTTTTACTCAAGTGGAGGTCTAAAGGGAGGACTTCTACTTTTACTGGAGTAATATTTTACCTTAGGTGTCTTTACATTAACTCAAGTACATGATTTGTGTACTTTGTTCACCAGTGAAACACAGTCACTAAAGTAGCTTTTTATTATTCGAGAAATATTGCTAAAATTTGGCCTTTTCATACTGGATTTCCTAAGAAAGCAATACAACCTGTTCAAGCAGCACAGATTCGAACAAAAATAAAAAAAAGAGATCACATCACTCCCATTTTTAATGAATTGCACTGGCTACCTATATCATTCAGAATAGATTTTAAAGCTCTGCTACTAGTTTTTAAGGCTCTAAATGACCTTAAAGCACCTGTTTACAGAGTGAACAGAGTATCAGTCTGTTTATGTTCCAGCGTGTGATCTGCAGATCTGCAGATACTGGCCTTCTGCAAACACCTTCTGTAAAATACACAAAATATGGAGAGGCCTCATTCAGTTGTTTTGCTTTCTTTTCCACCTCCAGACAGTCAAGCTTAGTGTACACTTTTAAGAAGCATCTGAAAATGTATCTTTTTAACTCAGCAATTAATTAAAACTACATCTCTTAGTATTTATCTTTTACTTTGATCTGTGTCATTTTCTTATGTGGTTGAAAATAAATACTTTATATATATGCCTCACACTAAACTTGAAAATGTCCTGTAAATGTACCAAAACAAACATGCATGAGTGTGTGCGCACACACTCACACACGCACACACTCCCAGACAATAACCACCTCTGAGGTTTTCCTATGAATTCTAAATCAGTTAACAGTGGGTTTCAGGCCCATTCATTTTCCTCTGCATTGATTTAGTGAAATTCATATTATAGTCAGCTCAGGAGCCAGGTGAAAACAATGAAGGCCTGCCTGATTCAGTTATGCAGCCCAAACAAACAAACCAAAAACAATCCCTGATGAAAAAACATGTTACTGTAGTTAATGATTAACGCTGCCTCAGATACACAGCATACATACTAGCAACAAAACTTTTCTTCTTCATTTACAGAAAGGCTGCTTTTGATACATCTGACTGAATGAGACCAACATTTCACACACAGCTGGGCCAGCTGATGTACTTTTTGTCCATCTGAATTGTTTTCTGGCATGAACTTATAATTAACCTTGAAAAACAAAAAATGCTCCGAATAACATTGACCACCTCACAGCACATTACTGTATTTCATCACAGTTGGATGCCACACCATGTGTTTTTCTGTGATTGAATTTGGCTTGATAATGAAGACAGAGTGTGGAATGCAGAGATATTGTTTCAGCTCCATGGCTCTGCCCTGATTTAATTCTGGAAATCAGATAAGCTCTTCATGTTTCACGCAGAAACAAACCGCAGAACGGTGCGGGACAAAAATTGATACTGATAATATGATGGAGTGTGAGGAAGCCATTTATGTCTGACAGTGATAACACATTCAACACAATCCTCTATTGCATATTTAGAGTGATTGAGCCTCATGCATGCACTTAATTTCAAGGTTGTGTGCCTTATTGCAGCATTGCTTTAAAGCACTGTCAATGATTAAAAGATTTGCTAAAATGACTGATTATTTAGCCTGTTTGACACTGATATCAAAAAAAGATTTACACATGAGTGACTGAGCACTGACAGAGGAAGTGGTGTATTACTAACAGGGGCACTGTATAAGGTGGGGGATTAGGACGATTCCAAGAGACAGGGGCCCATAAAGATTGAGCCTGTTTTATTTTTACATGTGATGTTTAAACTTACTGAAAAAATCTTCATTGAAATGTTTATTTTTATAAATAATAATTAAAGACTAGTTTTAGAAACAGTGCCAACAACAATGCATCCTCTGTTTCATCGCCTGACACAAGCATGCATGCTAGTATACAGAACTGATGCATGCATGCACACAAGTGTACAGAACATAACAACACACTGACAGTGTGGGTTGACAGCAGCAGTATCTGCTCATGGCAAAATCTATAATGCCAGTACATCATGGGAAAGCAATAGTAGTGGGTGGTATTCCATTTAGAGCTCTTTCTAAGTTTAAGTTTCATCTCACTGGAAACCCACAAAAAAAGCCAGTTAAGTAACAGCATAAAACACATTAAAGTGTGCCCCTGACCTCAATGGAGTCATGCTCCTTTCAGTAATACCCCACCTAATGCGGGATTGTCAGTTACAGTCTGAGTTAATGTTAGTCCAGGTTGTTATTGAGGGAGGAAACATTAGGTAGATATATGGAAAGAACTTCTGGGGGTAATTGTAACCTTTAGCCTTGGTTTAGTCTATAGAAAAACAGTCCCCTAGCTGGGCTAGTGCATCCACTATCCTCGCCTGTGGTACAGCTCTGTCAGTCAGCTGCATCACACAGCAATGTGGTCTCACCATCTGTTCAACTAAGCAGGAATGAATGCTGTAAACAGCTGTTACTGACAGTGTGAAAGACTGCAGTAAATATATAAAAATAGAATGCATTGATGTGCAATCGTTTAAACTCCATTTATTTGAAAATAGTACAAAGAAAACATACTACATGTTAAAAACTGAAAAATGTTCGTTTTTTGAAAAATATATGCCAGTTTTGAATGTCGATGAAATCACAGCAATTTTAAAGAATGTTTACCATCACATCTTCTTTGAACAACACTCAACAAGACTCAGCATTCAGCAGGTCATTCAGCATTAATTGTGCCTTCACAGTTGTGCAAGTCTTTCCATGATGCTGACTTGAACTATGCACTGATAACAAGCTGGATGGTGTCCCGACTTCTTGGAAATGAGGTTTGATATAAAACCTCTTTATATCTCCATTATTACACCCTATATGTCACTCCAAAATGTTTGCCATGTCACCAGCTTCTGTCGTGTGATGGGTTTTTGTACCTTTAAGAGGAGAGCTGAGAGCTCACTATCGGTGATCTGTGGAGCAATTGTCCAGCCTTTTTCATTCACATAGTTCACGTTGTGTGTATGTCTCATCTGTCCTGATTTGCCATTAAGGGAAGAGTGATTTCGCTACTGACAAAACTGTCTAACCCCCCCCCCCAATACTCGCACTTTCACATTGCCACCCTGCCAAAACCTCCTGCCACCCCTTTGCTACTCACCCACTCACAAATGGACACAGCTTCCATGCCTGCTGTAAAAAAAAAAACAGACTAATCAAATCTATTGAGTGAATTAATTTGTCTTGGCTGGACCATGCAGTAAGGGCAGCATGCTGATTTTAGCCTGAAACATGACGAAACTTGTTAGAGCATCCAAGCAAAATAATAATAAGTAATAATCAGTACTGTGCAAAAGATATGGATTATCCTTCATTTATATAATTTTCAATACAGGTTACAAAAGCAAAGAAAACAGAGAACATACATTATTATTAATAGAAATGTCCAAAGAACACTGAGTCTCAGAAGTTTGTTGCATTTTCTGCTTTTTATGATCTAAGTAATCCCAAACGCATTCAGTGGTGATGAGGTCTGGACTCAAATTATAACTTCTGAAAAATACATTGCATGAAAGAGGAGTCAGGAGAGACCAGCTTTTATGCTTGAAAATGCCCTTTTATTTTGAACATGGCAGAAAACCTGCTTGTTCATAACAGGTCATCCACAGACATAATAGTCTCACTCCACCGTAGATACTTAACTACACTCAAAGATGGTTACTCAAGCACTCTTTCTTAAAGAAAGTGGTTGTGTTCATCTCTAAAAATGGTTCTTCTATTCTCACATCTTAAATAATAAGAATAAAAGAACCTGTTTTGGTGCGATATAGAACCCTCTTCAAAAGGTTCTATATAGAACAGCATCAATCTGAAGAACCATTTTATTATGCACAGAACCCCAAGCATGCAAATGGTTCATTCTATATAGTACCTCTGTTTTAACTAAAGAATCCCTGAAGGACCTATAAGAGTGTAGCCTAACCAAACTCAACACAGAAAGACACAGTGACATAAACACATTTCAAGTTAGCAAACAACAATAATAATAACAATCTCTTTTTACTGAGGCCATGCGTGTCCCATGAGTGTCTTCGTATGGCCTCTTTGCATGCATGCTTGCAAGCTCCAATGGCAGTGCAGCCAGTGGTGGAACACTACAATGTATTAAGTGTGGTCTCTTGTGTACAGTACTGTACATACACAAAGAATGATTGATAGAGCTTGAATCATGTTAACCCCACCACCACCACCACCACCACCTTATTGCGCACTTTTGATCACTAATTTGATCTCTACTGTCCTATATGTAATGTTGTCATAGTGTATTGAGTTGTGTTTTGCATAGTTCATTTTTTGTATTTATTGTATTTCACTGCTGTTGGAACAAAACCTTCTCCAAAATGAGAACTTTACAGGAGAAGGAAAAGACATGCTTCACTTCTAATGTAAGTCAATGGAACCAGACTTTTTTCCAAGTCATTTTGGGATGTTTCTGTTGGCCCATTTACCATTACACTTTATACACAACATAAAGTGCCACAGCCATTTTCAAATTATGTAAAAAACTGAATAACAACAAAAAATAGAGATAGAAGGTTTTGTTCCAACAGCAGCCGTTTGTGGTCAGTTTGTACTGGTGTCTGCTGCTGTTCTGTTTAACACATACATATTTCTGGAGCTTTGGAGGAACTGTTTTTTGTTCCTTACTCAACACATTACTATAATGAGAAGAAATGACAGTGAAGCTGACCTTGACTTTAACTCAACATCCATGTCTGCCTGACAGCACAGTGTATTTCCAACCACAACAATTAATAAAATATTAAGTATGTATTCATGCATTTTGTTTTTATATTATTAACAGTCGCCTCAAACCACATTCCTTACATTATTAATGTCAAAAACAGTAAGAAAGAAAGAAAGAAAGAAAGAAAGAAAGAAAGAAAGCCTGAATTAGTTTTCTGTCAGGAAAAGTGTACCACTTTAGCCTCCAGTCATCCGTGCAGAGGAGTGAGAAAACAAGGTGAAAATATGGCTTCCTGAACACAATCGCTCATGTCTCAAGGCCTGTCTGGATAAAACACAAGCTGCACTGTCCACTCTGCTGGTGGCCTCCAGTTATTTTGCTCCCCTCTCTCAGTGCTGAATGTAAAATCGTGTTGATTTGAAATGAGCCAATGCACACAATGTATCACTGTTTAATAATATTTTCATTTTTATGGAGTTGTGAAAAATGTTTGGAGGGCTGTATTATATTATGTAAGGTAGAATATCTTAATCAATTGGAAGCGAGACTTTCATATTACAACAGATTCACTGAACATTAGCCTTGAAGTGTGAAAAGGCAAATAAACAGAACAAAGAGGCTCTATAGACCTTCATCCAAGTTCTTTCTTTTGAATGATAGCTTTATGAAGGTATTTTATGACCTGTAAAACCAGGCTGTAAAACTCTGCTTGAAATGCCATTGTTCATTAGTGAAAATATTGGGCCATTGCCACAGCACTGCACTATGTCTTGAAGCAGGGTCTGTGGTCTCACAGCACAATTATTCTTTATAGAGGAATGCTGAAAAGCACTGGCATTACATGCACATTGGACACCCAAGTTGGATGTCCAAGTCCAAGTTTCATTTCTTATGTTATCTTGGTTTTAAATCAAGGCCTTTTTAAACAAACCAAAAAGTCATCTTGTTTAGCTAAAGCAGTTAAGATTCTGAGGATAAAAACTGATGCCGTAATGGAATCTAACTGACAGTAAAACAACTTATCGAAAACCACCAGTGAAGCAGGGCCACATTATAGCAACTCCATCCATCCATTTTCTAAGCCGCTTCTCCGTCAGGGTCGCGGGGGGTGCTGGAGCCTATCCCAGCAGTCTTCGGGCGGAAGGCAGGATACACCCTGGACAGGTCGCCAGTCCATCACAGGGCAGACAGACAGACAGTCACTCACACCTAGGGGCAATTTAGCACGTCCAATTGGCCTGACTGCATGTCTCTGGACTGTGGGAGGAAACCGGAGAACCCGGAGGAAACCCACGCAGACACGGGGAATCGAACCCAGGCCCTCCTCGCTGTGAGGCGACAGCGCTACCCACCACGCCACCGTGCCGCCCATTATAGCAACTCATTTACCTTTAGTCATTAGCATAAAATCTATGATGCATACAAATTTGGTAATTAACATTAGCAAAATAAATTGCTTTAAAAGGCCCTGTATAAGTTTTTGACATAATCTGAAAATGCCATTTGTCCTTTACATTGTGTGTAAATTTCAAAATGAATGGACCAAAAGAAATGACCCAAAGTGACTTGGAACACAATCTGGTTTCATTGACATTTACATTAAAAGTGAAGTGTATTTTGCTTCTCCGGTAAATTTAGAGATATGAGGTTTTGTTCCAACAGCAGTGATTTATATTTTTTAATGGATGTAGGATTGAGAAGTTGGATTGAGTATTCCTACAGAACCCATATTCTACATTTTTCTTGTATTTTATTTTTTCCAAAGTGTTTCATAGATCTTTGCTGAAGCCAATTGGTAGACCTTTCACAGCTACCAGCGTTGCTGTGTGCACATGATGTCATCAAATGCACAGGAGCGGCTATTTTGTAATTATTGTTAAAATACACAAAATATGTTAACACACTATGCTATTCTCCCCATATTTATTTTCAAGAAGTGTAATTGTAATTGTAGGAGTTTATTTATGATTAGTCCATTTGTGTAAAAAGAGTTCATGTGTGACTGAATGCTTTAAAAGATCAAATAATAATTTGCATTTGCATCTGTAGAAATGTACCAGAATAGTGTTAATACTTCTTTAAAAATAAATAGCTTTTATGTTCTACAACCTTTTTCCATCAACACTATATAATATTTGTAACGTCAGGTCTATAAGAAAGCCCAAATACATTTACATTTGAATATAAGGCCTTGCTAAGAATGCTGTAGGAAGTTGATTGGCTTATATCTACAAACATCAGCAGAGGAAACTCTTGCTGGTTTTACTCATCAATAAAATGGCAAAAGTGGAACACCACACTTTAGGTTCACTTACTTTATTGTTCTCTTTTCAGCAGCACAACATAGATTTCAATAAAACTAAAACCATCCCAAACTAATATCTGGATTTAAAACAAAAATGAATGAAACCCTTTGATTAAATCCTACTACGACTAGATGCTAGATGACTATGCTGCTCCTTCAGCACAAACCAGCTCATCCCTGCCACACACTGGTTGGATCCATGATTTATGTCAATATCTCTTGATTCGTTATAATTAAACAGGCTGTTTTTGTTACTGCGTCTTTAAGACTGATATATGTAAATATCATCTGTTCTCACTGGCTGCCATGTATTGTGCCTTATTCACAAATGAACATGCAAACTGAATGAGCAGTCATATATAAATATAAACGACTGTGAAATCACAGCCATGATTAATTTAAGGCTGTTTCACACCTTAGTTTTCATATATGGACTGGCTGCACTTTGGAGTGAATGTTTTTTTTTTTTAACTTCATATGGTACATCAAACTTAAAAAAAATGCAAGAAAAAAAAAAAGTTTTCCGTGATATGTGGACAAACGAAAGTAGCAGCATCAGTCCACTGCCAGGCTTCAAGCTGTGAGGCCACACCACTCAGACTGGGTGGACAGCTTTAGGTCCAGCCAGGAAACGACAACTCACATACCGCAAATCACCTGCCATAACAACTGTGAAATACAGGCTCACACCTGCAAGCTTCTGCTCTAGACCTAGACTTATGAAGAAATTCCAAAAATATGTGCTCATTATGCTTTTTTCATCACCGTAGTGGAAAGACAGGCATACACTCGCTGCTACAGTACAGAGTACCAAATATATATGCAATAGCAAATATTATACGGCCAAAGACCACCAATGACTTCTCTTTGCTTAAGAGTCTGACATCTGACATTAAGACATCAGGTTAGTGTGCATATAATCATCTTTAGCAAATTATATGTGATCAATATCAAGACTTGTGGTTCTTCCATGAACCTGACAGTCGTTAACATCATGATAGATTTGAATCCTTTTACACTGACACTCTTTCATTCTCTGCTATCACTCCAGCTCCACCTTGATGAGCCTCATTATCATGACATGAATGTGATGCAAATCAGATGAAAAACACATCCACAACATTTCACTTAGAACTAAAGAGTGCGCATAGGTCTGGGACTGAGGTTTCCATTATAAAGTAACACACTAAAAAAATGAAAAGCCTCAGAAGCAATGAAAGAACTTCATGGTGAGTTAGTTTCCAGGCTTAAACAGACATCCTTAATTCTTTCCACCGCACCCCCATCCTACCACAGTCAACCTGCACTAATCATATGATTGAACGTTCTCAGAATCAATACGACATGGAGGATGGAGGCCTACTCCTCTTGGCAAACCTTCTGAAAGTGAATGTCACTGCAAATGAACATTAGATTCTCAATAGAAATGTGTAAAAAGATTTGGAGGCGCATAGACTCTGTAGCATGAGTGCTTCCCTCATCCCCACCACACCCACATTCTGCTATTGTTCAAAGCAATAAAAGAACGTTCTGAAGCGTTGCATTAAAATTTGTGTCAGATAAAAAGAGGTCACTGAGAAATGAGGAGAGTGTGGGAGAGAAGTGCTCCAGTTAGATGACGAAGTGATAGTTCACATCCAGTATTCACGGTAAGTTGAACTGTCAACCTAATTGCAAAAAACAATGAGTGCACTTAATAATCCGATAACTGCTGAGAATCAGATTTTGTCAGTAAACTGATAAATGCCTTTATGTGCACTTGGGTAATCAGATAATAGGAAAACTCCAGGTCTACACGAGATGGGCAGTAATCAATGTTCTGCTTTACAACTGACCAATAAACTCACAAAATATGATGTGATGTAAAGGGAAGGTAAAACTCAAACGTGATGCTGCATCTTATTTTTTTTTTAAATATTGCAACACTTCACCTTAAAATATAAATACACATCATCAGGAAGATAAAGAATAGTTAAACCCTTCATATCATCAAGCATGTAGTTGATGTCAGCGTTGCTCCAAAAGTATTTTGTTGCCACCTTTTAAACTCTGCTTGCCTATTTCTGGTGCTGCAGTCTGTTTTCGCACATGCATAGACCAAAAGAAATTTGACTGAGTACATATGTGCTGAGATATCTGATTACAGAACTAAAATCAAGATCTCTACATTGAATTAGAAATCAGAGTATGCTCTTTACATGACCATTTGAATAATCAGAAAACTGTGCAAGTAAACACATTCAATGTTCTTGTCTTTTTCTGTTGTTGCACTGGTGGTCCTGATAAACACATGCATGTGAGATACACAACACAAACCATTTAAAGGCCATTTTAAACCAGAAAGGTGAAATACAACTTCCAGCATGGCATGCATGTAAAATATTTGTCCCAAAATACAGCAGCACTGCCAGGTCATTTGGCCTTGCTGTTGAGGCACAGAGTGGTAGAGAGCAAGTTGGTTGTGAGCGGTATAATTACACATCTGCTAACAGTTAACTCTGTGTACTTGGCAAAGACTTTCAGCAGACGACTATCTCTCCCTCCCTCCCATTCCACCTCTCTCTCTCTCTCTCTATCTGAGCCTGACCTCTGGGTAATTGGTGGGAGAGGGTGGGAGAGAGCTTGGTTTATGCTGCAGTGATTCCACCCAGCCTGCTCTCAGAGCACCAAGAGCATGCCGGCAAAACACAGGGGAGACATAGCAGAGAGGAGAAGAGAGACTGAAAGAAAATGGCATTGGTTCGGGGGGAGAGAGAGAGTGTGAGAGAAAGAGAGATGGTGAAGGAGACAATATATGTGCGTGTGTGTGCGTGTGTGTGTGTGCATGTATACGTATGCAATATGTTTATTTATGGCACAGCAAATAAACAGTAATTGTGCATTAAATTTGCCAAAAAAAACATACTTGTGTGTTCCCTGTAGTGAATTTGTTAACTTATTTTCAGTTACAAAATCAACAAAACATGTAATTTCATTTGAGTTTAGGGAGACCAGACATCCCTGTTTCCCACAGATGGTCCCCATTTTTGGTGTCTCAGTCTGGACGTTTCCCTGGAAATGTCGCTATTTTTAACTGTGAATTAAAAACACTCCTTTAGTCCTTTAATAATATCTGACAGCACAGGGATGAACAGATGTCTCGCGTCATGCTCGTTTTGGCCAACAGAGGGGGCTGCTGCTGCTATCTACTACTTCTGCCACTTCCTCACCTAGTTTTAGAGAATAATTCTGTGTAAAGCTCAACCAAAAGCTAGCAAGAGTCAAGTGAGTCCACAGCATCACCACAAATGTCTTTTCAATACACGAGGTAACCACGGCAGCACGGTGGCACTGTTGCCTCACAGCAAGAGAGCCTAGGTTTGATTCCCTGCCCAGGTGATCAGAGTCCTTTCTGTGTGCCGTTTGTATGTTCTCCCCGCGTCTGTGTGGGTTTCTTCTGGGTGCTCTGGTTTCCTCTGAAAGTCCAGACTGAAAAGCTAAATTGCCCCAGGTGTGTGTGAATGTATATGTCTGTGTGTCCTGTGATGGACTGGTGGCTTGTCCAGGGTATTTCCTGCCTTCTGTTCCATGAGCGCTGGGTGATGACATATGAGACGCCGAACTGTAAATGTCCCCAATATTCGTTTCAGAAATCTGGTCACCATAGTGGGGGAGCTCTTCTGGCTGAATACAATCAAATCCTCAGAGCAATGGTCCAACGTCTACTGTAATGTCTTCCCAAAACAATAGAGACTATTGCTGCAGTGAAGGGGGAACAAACTCCCCAGTAATACCATTGGCTAAAAATGCACAGATATAAGGGAAATTTCTCAGAAAGGGATTAACCACATGCTGAATGGAGATTCTCCATTGAAGGAAAAATGTAGTCCAGGGGTAGTCTGAGATAGAGAGAGAGAGAGAGAGAGAATGAAATGAATCCAAAAGGAATGGAAGTGTGACACATGTTTTAAAAGGGAAATGTTTTTCTTTGAGAGTTTTTCTTCAATTCAGCCGAGGTAGCTGTGATGACATGAGGTCGCGAGGCTGTTGGTCTCCATGGTAAACGTGAAATTAGGGAGGTTCTGTGCTATCCAGGGGTTTCAGTGGAAAAATCACTCCCAGCCCTGAACACTGAAAGCAATGAGAGCTGTTTGGACAGCTGCTCCCCTCTGCTGCCTCTAATGCCACTGGCAATGACTCCTCCACCCTCAGTCATTCTTAACACCTTTCCTTCCCACAGTTTCAGACGCATTTCTCAAAAGGAGTCTTCCTTTCACAACTCAGCCTCCATTCACCGTGCATGTGAAATTATTATTGTAGGAATATCCCAGTGTTTTTCACACCTAAACACCTCATTTGGCTTTCTTTTCTTGGAATCCATGTGTGATCGGTCAGGATTCTGTGAAAAAGCGTCACTGACTCTGTTAACAATTAGACAAATTAGACAAATTTACAGCTTAACCCTCAAATACTTTGCGCTCAATAGTTTATGAATAATAGTCTGTCTGACAAAAATGTGTTTTGGGCAAATGTTCACTGACAGAATACAGCAACAGCATAGTTACTTTTTCTGACAGGTTTTCTCTTCATATTGAACTACAGGGAAATCAGTGAGCTTAGAAAATTGCGCCCGACTTAGAGGGCAGTGCCATTATTTATCACTCTGGTACAGTGAGCCGATCGCCTACCAGACTCATCTGCCTTGTTGTAGCCACAGTGTCACTGACTTACACTCTTCCACAGCAGTCCTGTGGTCTTCAACAACCATGAATGATTAAATGAATGTTCCTCATATCATAAATAATTGTTTCCATAACCAATATTTATGCAAGTTTTTCCATTCTAAATATGTGCACAAAAGGTGCTTGAGAACTATTATCACTCTCTTTTGCAAAATATTTTCACACTTAAATACGTGTGAGTCACAAACAGCATACAAATCTAAAATGTCAAATTGCAGACAGCTGAGCAGAACATTTGAACAGATTAAAGCACTTCAACCTAAAGATAAACAGCACATAACCATTTGAACTGTATCAGAACACAATCAAGCAGAATTTAAACATGTTTGCTCATGTTAGGTATTAGGGCAATACTCCAGTACCCACAGGGGATCAAATATGATCAAAATGATTGTGCATGTTAATGACCATATAGATTCCTTTAGGTCTTGTGGCAACACAGAACTCCTGTTCCACACAACAGGCAGACATTATGTCTATACACACTTCTAGCAACTGCAGGTACAGACGGGTAACCTTATATCAAAGCTTAGGTGGTCATTATCTGTAATTCATCAGCATTCCAAATTTCATCAGCATTACTGCAACCAAGTCTCTGCTGCATGACAATGACACTAGAGAAATGCTGTCATAAGTTAATGCTAACGTGCTTACAAGGGAAACTTAGAGAGGGCTTAGAGCAGCAGAACAGTGGATCCATAATGAGAATGGACATAGCAGAGGTGCCAAGATACTTCGCATATTCTCACTTTCAGTATCGCAGAGTCCACAAGTTCGCAGCCAACCGTGCAGCTGACACAATCCTTTTATAGGGGTACACACACCGCAGGAATGTATCGAGAAGTGTGTGAGTGTGCGTGTGTATGTGTGTAGTAATGAGCAGTATGACCATAAACTTATATGGTCATACCGGTCATAATTAATAGTATAATTAAAAATTCCTGTGTTTTGGTATTTATCCACAAGGCTTTCCACAAAGCTTTCCACAAGGTTTAAGAATGCGGAATTTTTGACCTTTCTTCCAGAAGTGCATTTGTGAGATCATACACTGATGTTGGACGAGAAGGCCTTGTGTAAAATGATCAAATTGTAAGTCGCTCTAGAGCGTCAGCCAAATGCCATAAATGTAAATGTAAGGCCTGGCTCATAGTCTCCACTCTAATTCATCCCAAAGGTGTTCTATCGGCTTGAGGTCAGGACTCTGTGCAGCCCAGTCAAGTTCTTCTATGCCAAACTCGCTCATCCATGTCTTTATGGAACTTGCTTTGCTCACTGGTGCTCAGTCATGTTCGAACAGGACGGGGCCATCCCCAAACTGTTCCCACACAGTTGGGAACATGAAATTGTCCAAAATCTCTTGGTCTGCTGAAGCATTAAGAGTTACTTTCACTGGAACTAAAGGGCCGAGCCCAACACCAGAAAAAGAACCTCACACCATAATCCCCCCTCCACCAAACTTTACACTTGGCACAATGCAGTCAGACAAGTACTGTTCTCCTGGCAACCGCCAAACCCAGACTCATCCATCAGATGGCCAGACAGAGAAGTGTGATTCGTCACTCCAGAGAACATGTGTCCACTGCGCTAGAGTCCAGTGACGGCGCTTTACACCACTGCATTCCACTTGGTGATGTATAGTACAGATAAATAGGCAAAAATGCACTTACAGTAAACAAACACATACACACACATATACCTTCACAAACTGCCTTCACTCACAAAACCACCCACACAGTGTCTGCTGGGAAATTTGTTTCATTTTTCTCCCTCTGTTACAATTTAAAGCAGGCATTCACCCACTCTTGTCTCCCTGCAGATCTCATTTCAGCTCAATTCAGATCAAGATTCAGAATTCATGTTGACATTTAAGCATCTTCACTACGGCGCACAGCACACAGCCTCAAAGCCTCCAATGGGTGCCTGGTGTTTGTAGTTCTAATCAGGCATATCTCCCTATCAAAGCAGAGAAAGAGCCATTTTACTCAGCTCTCAATAATGCTGCAATGATTGCTGGTGATAACTGAGATGCACTGAGATAGTCGTGTGGCTCAGCCTCGCTGCAATCAGCCTAGTATTCATCTCATGCGAATTTGCAAAACTCTAACATCAGGGCTTTTCTAAATAAGCATCTGTCTCTGCAGGTTTTGCATAGATATTCTTTCAAACGGCTCTGCTTGAGAAGAAATTATTTTCACAGTTGTTACACTGAGTTCTAATCTTCCACTACCACAGGCAAGTTATGAAGTGGGCTGCTGGTTTCTGCCTTTAGTATATATGCATTTCATGCTGGCTTGTGCTGCAGCTATGAACTACAGTGGCACAAAAATTATTTGGACACTTTAACCATTTGGGAAAACTTTAATGAAGTTCTTTGGGCTACATCATAAAATGTTTAACAAAATGATATTTGTTTCTGAGACTTTTAGCACAACATCAGACTCTTTGTGTGGAGAACACCTGGAGAACAATTCTAACCACACTGCAGTTAGAGTACTGTAAAGCACAGAGCACAGAGGTGGGAATATCAAAGTCTGGAGCTGTTTTGCTAACAATGGAGTCGGTGAGCTTGACTTCACTATTGGCATCATGAACTCTGACAAGTATGAAGGCATTTTTAATGTAAATGAAATATGAAAGCAATCCATCCATCCATCCATCCATCTTCTAAGCCGCTTCTCTGTCAGGGTCGTGGGGGTTGCTGGAGCCTATCCCAGCAGTCATTGGGCGGAAGGCAGGATACACCCTGGACAGGTCGCCAGTCCATCACAGGACAGACAGACAGACACAGACAGTCACTCACACACTCACACCTAGAGGCAATTTAGCATGTCCAATTGGCCTGACTGCATGTCTTTGGACTGTGGGAGGAAACCAGAGAACCCGGAGGAAACCCACGCAGACACGGGGAGAACATGCAAACTCCACACAGAGAGGAACCCGGTCATCCGGCTGGGGAATCAAATCAAAAAAAATAAATAAAAATAATGTATGGCCACAACACAGTAAGGCATTAAGCTGTGGCTATGGCTTAGTAAGGTGTGGGAATGAGATTTTAATGCATGGTCATGATTTAGTTAGGCATGATCTCATTCCTATGCCTTACTAAGTCAAGGCCCTGACTTAATTATCTCATTCCTACACTTTACTAAGTTGTGGCCAGCCGCACATTATTGCCATAATTTCCACATGGTAATAAGGCATGGCCACGTGTTAGTTTTATTTATATGGGATGTCACCACCTGTGATGGACTGGCGACCTGTCCAGGGTGTTTCCTGCCTTCCACCCAATGACTACTGGGATAGGCTCCAGCACACACCCCACCATAATGCACTGATATTATATTTTCTAAACTGTATTTTCACCTAAGAAAAACTTATTTAGGGTACACAATTAAAATCACTGTTGTACCTATGAAGGAATATTTACCTTGCTTGTACCTTGATGAAAAAAATTGACCTGCACAGTACCTGTATTTCTAATAGTGTCATCCAATATGTCCCAATAGTGTGACCTTTCACACCCATTCCAAAATAAATATCAGAAATAGCACTAAATACAGTTATTTTGGTGAATACCTAACATTGTGTACTAGAATTTCTCATAAGGTTATCTCAAAAGGAAGAATATAGTTGTGGGCAGAGCATGGACAGATCAAATGGTCAAATGTCCAAACAACCCTAAAATCAGGGTTTATCCTCAAAGGTATAATACTCTATGCATTCTTGTCCACATAACACGCAAACTGCTTTCTATTGTGTTGCCTCAACCCGATTTCTCCCCTCAGCGATCACATATCTATTCAGTTGGGAATGTTTGGTTTGAGATTGTTGTTTGCTGCTAGCAGTTGCTGTTTGGCCACTTCAAGCTACAGAGTCGATGCTATATGATCAGCACAATTGCAGAAGTTGTTTATCATTGTGTCAACAAAAGAGACTAAGATGAGCAACACCTTGTAATAAAAAGAGCAGGTCTGAGAGTACAGCATTTTCAGCATTGCTATTTCACTGATCCATATGGGAATTTTGGATGGGCGTTTCTTCATCCTGTAGGAATTACCAAGAATATCCGCTTTTATTTCAGCTGTCTATGGTGACACAAACCATTTCAATAGTGAAGTGAAAGAAAGATAGATGGAAAAACTGACCCAGGCTCTGTGCTCTGAATAACCCTTTAGAGTCAGAGCAATAGAGACCACAGCCTGATGCTGAGACTGACCCAGAGCAGTGAAAAAAAAACTGGCAGACTTGGTCCATGCGTGCAGTGCAGCGCCAGTGTATATGTTTATATAACAATCAGCCTGCAATGTTGAAGGTCATTGTGAGATCAATATTGCCAGTGTTTGGAGCCAATAAACACACTCTGGAACTGTTTCCCAGATATTTTGGTGTAGCAGGGAACGAAGCAGATTTCTGTTATGCCCAGGCCAAAATAACTAGATCCACCATACTGTATGCCATACAAACTAAAAGAATGCAAACTGACTGGAGGTCAGCATCTTTAACACACCAAACAGCATCTACAAACATTCAAAGAGACCCATTTCATGGTTTCTTTCACACCTCTCACATTAGATCAAGCTGTTGGAAGCACCAAGAATTGATTATCTGCTATTTTCACTGTGCTATCTGACTTCATTCTGGTTACCGCTGTTGCTTTTTGTCGTCATCACAATCGACATGAAATACGGAATCAATAAACCGCCAGCAGGTTGAACTGGGAACGGCTCGGACAGATTTATAGACTGATGCAGCATAAAGCTGACTGCTGAAATTATGACTGTGCTCAATGTCTTTCAGCTCACTGCTCTTTCCAGGGCCTATGGCTGTTCTATTATGCTTAATAAGAACAGTATTTATGGCCTGAAATGGCTCCACCAGGAGCAATGAGAAACACAGAGTTGGATCCCTCTCAGGAATGAGAGAGAGAGAGAGAGAGAGAGAGAGAGAGAGAAAGAGAGTGAGAGAGAGAGAGAGAAAGAGAGAGAGAGCGAGAGAGAGACTCAGACAGGCAAAGAAAAACAGACAGACAGAGAACAGAGATGGGGAAATAAGAGAGAGAGAGCAAGATAGAAACAGATAGAGCAAGAGAGATGGGGGGAGACAGATAGTCAGATGAGGGGAATGACAAAAACAGAGAGAGAGAGCGAGAGTGAGGAGAGACAGACAGTCAGACAGACAGAAGAGAGAATGAGAGAAAAAAGACAAGAGAGAGGCAGAAAGATATCAATAAAAAGAGAGACAAGTAGAGAGAGAGAGAGAGAGACAGAGAGAGAAAGAGAGACACAGAGAGAGACAGAGAGAGAGAGGCAGAGACAAAAAGAGAAACAGAGAGAGATAATCAAAGAAAGAAAGACAGAAGGGGAAGAGAAAGAAAGTCAGATGGGGAGGGAATGGCAAAAACAGAGAGAGAGGGATAGTGAGATACAGACAGTCAGACAGAGAGGAGAGTGATAGAGTGGGGGAGAGAGGCATAGAGACAAGAGACAGAGAGAGACAGTCAGACAGAAAAAGAAGTGAGAATGAGAGTAAGGGAGAAGACAGGAATGAGAAAGAGATAGACAGATAAATAGAGACAGCGTGAGAAAAAGAGAGAGAGAGAAAGAGAGAGAGAGAGAGAGAGAGAGAGAGAGAGAGAGAGAGAGAGAGAGAGAGAGAGAGACTCAGACAGGCAAAGAAAAACACAGACAGAGAACAGAGATGGGGAAATAAGAGAGAGAGAGAGCAAGATAGAAACAGACAGAGCAAGAGAGAGGGGGGGGCAGATAGATGAGGGGAATGACAAAAACAGAGAGAGAGAGCAAGAGAGAGTGAGGAGAGACAGACAGTCAGACAGACAGAAGAGAGAATGAGAGAAAAAAGACGAGAGAGGCAGAAAGATATCAATAAAAAGAGAGACAAGTAAAATAAACAGATAGATAGATAGATATATAGATAGATAGATAGATAGATAGAGAGAGAGAGAGAGAGAGAGAGAGACAGAGAGAGAAAGAGAGAGACAGAGAGAGAGAGGCAGAGACAAAAAGAGAAACAGAGAGGGATAATCAAAGAAAGAAAGACAGAAGGGGAAGAGAAAGAAAGAAAGTCAGATGGGGAGGGAATGGCAAAAACAGAGAGAGAGGGATAGTGAGATACAGACAGTCAGACAGAGAGGAGAGTGATAGAGTGGGGGAGAGAGGCATAGAGACAAGAGACAGAGAGAGACAGTCAGACAGAAAAAGAAGTGAGAATGAGAGTAAGGGAGAAGACAGGAATGAGAAAGAGATAGACAGATAAATAGAGACAGCGTGAGAAAAAGAGAGAGAGAGTGAGAGACAGAGAGAGATTGTCTCTGTGTGGCAGTCAGTGTCCGACAGCATAAATGCTGCTGGTGGTGTTTGCTGGGGCTCTAAAAGCCCCTCGCCTGCTTGTTCACCACAGGAGACTCGTTATCATGATTAATGCTCCAAGTCTGCGTTTCCCTCTGTTCTCTCTCCATGTGCCACTTGAGGGCTAGAAACCAGAAACCTTTCGCATCATTACCAAATCACTTAATGACTGCTAGCAAAGCCACCTTAACAACCATTATCCAACTCGTGTAACTATAGTCATTCAGCCAGCCAAAAATTAGCACTTGTGTTTAGCCTTGTTTTATATGCCCTTAACTCAGGGATGACTGTGCAGGGTTGGTATGATTACACGTGCCTCACCATAAATAGCATGGCATTCACGAAAAGTCATCAACCTCGCCATCTGCGGCCATGCGATCATGGCGTTTATGCGCCGCAGTAATGGCTGAAGAGAAAAATGACAGTGATTATCCAGGGCTAGGCTAAGTCCTTGGCCCACCGCAGTATAATTAGAGCCTACTTGTTTTTTTTTTGTTGTTTTTTTTTGACTGAAACTAGTCAGGAGGCCGTCCCCGTTTGGGGCCAAAGAAAATGCTCCCCATCTAATTTCAGTGCAATATGAGACGCTAATGTCAGCCTCTATGCAGGAATTTTTAAGAATGCGCCACATTCGCTTTGACATTAGGATGAGGAGCTTGCGTATATTTAAAAATAGATTTCAAAGCTACACAGCATGGGGAGCCTGCTCTCAGTAGACAAACCACAGTGACGCTGCTGGCTCAGAGGAAGCTGAGGTCATTGTACTGTCATAATGGTAAAGGACTGGACACCTGCTGGCTGTATTCAACCAGAGAGGCAAAATAAAGAAGAAACATCTTACACATGGAAGATACTGCAGGGAGGTCTATTGATTCTAAGGAGGCGAATGAGTCTTACACCCAAAATACGCTACAAACAATTTTCGTCAAGCCTTTCCGGAGCCTTCATCGCTGCTTATTTTGGGTGGATTAGGGTAATACTCATGAGCCTTTCAGCACTCTGATGTTAAGTTTATGTTGCAAGACCAAAGTCTTATTTGTGACTAAACACCAGCTTAAAACAAAAAACTAAAAAAAATCCAGCACAGACACATAACATACAGTGCATTAACTTCATTTCAGCAGTGGTCACTGCACAGATTTAAAAATGATCAAAATCAAAATCCTTTCAAAAGCTACTTCTAAGAAAGCCAAGCATTATTTGAAACAAAAGGGGGTTTCCAGCATTAAAACAGCTTGGAATCCTCTATCAGAACGTCAAATAGAAGATTGTGTGATTCCTTTCGATCTGGAACTCCCTCCCCAAAATCCCCAGAGGGGCCATACTCTAGCACTTTAATGACTTATGTGAAAACAACATCTGCGATGCACCACAGAGCTTTATATGTTGCGATCCACTTTCCAGCACAGTCTGTGGTAGTGGGAGCGGTTCTTCATGCAGGCATCATTAACGCTCTGTTACCCCCCCCCTTCCACCCCCAACCCTTCATTGAAACCCATTAATGTAAGGGAGGGTTCTCTACTGAAAACAGTTCCATTTGCCATAAGACTCTGGAACACATTTGTGCTCTTAAAGCAACCCAATTAAATGTAAGATGAGAATGTTCAGCTTGTTAGTTTGTTTCTATTCGCTTTATTTTTCTTCCTACCAATGTTGAAATGGAGGGTTTGGACTTGAGTCTGGCTTGCTTTGATACTGCAGGGAACTTTGGTATAAATTGATCTTTCAGTGAAGAAATCACTTTTATGTCTGTTTTCTTGACAAATACTGGTTGTGGTTGAAAGTCTATTGATGGCTCTATGATCCATATCAGCAGTGCCTGAGGCTCCTTTCCACTGGACTCACACTACACTGCTGTGTTAACTACACTCTTTAAATGAAGGTTCCTTTAAACAAAATGGTTCTTGACTTGGACGTATGGCTCTAGGAACAATTATGTACACTGTTCGCAAAAAGGGTTCTATACAATACCAAAAATGTTTCTATGACTTGTAACAATAGTGAAACCCTTGGTTGGTGCTATGGTTGTTTTTTTTAAGTTCTGCCAGCAAGACCCAAGATTTTAATCGTTTTAATCCACAATGGGATTTCACAAGTTGAAAGATAACAATTCAACAGAAATTCAGGAGTCTTTGGCATAGGTCCCATCTTCAGTCTAGATCTTGAGACCCCAGGAGATCCTGCCAGATAGGAATGGCAGGGGTGGAGCCCTCTCACTTGACAACCAGGCGGTTCCTGACAGAACTTTCATTGAAGTTTATAACAAGTTTTCCATCACAGAGAAAAACATTTGAGCATGGAAAGAACCAGATTCATTCAAATGATTCTTTAGGTTGTGGTCATGGTTCCATATACACATTAATGGTGGTTTATAGTAAATTCATGCCATGATTCTGATGCTAGAACAGCTTTTTAACGAACAACAGGCAGAAACAAGCACATATGCAACACAGAATTCCCAGTGGAGGTTAGCCTCAGCCACAGGCTTTACGCTACCTGTGAATGCCCCTCAGAGTTCTATGGTATGTATATGCCTGTTGTTCATTAAAAAGTGTTCTTCAGATTCATGGCTTCAGCTGAACCTATTTTGACTGGTGTCAGAAGTTGGATAGTGCTCTGTGGTAGCTAGGAGAAAAATGGTGTTACTTTGAATTTGAAAGAAGAAGAGACGCCAACGAGAACAAAAGAAAAAGAGCAATGTGGTGAGGATTGGTGGACCCCAGCTGGACCTCGCCAAGGAAGAACTGGTGACCTGGAGTCCTGCAGGAAGGAGCGGTGAAGCCCAGCTAGAGCTATACATGGAAGAACCTATGACGCTGTCAGTCAGGAAGCTGCTCATGGACAGACAGAGGCAAGAGGGAGAGCAGATTAGCGTGTTAGCAGTGGAGCTATGCACCGTGGTTCAGCAGGTATACCTGGCGATCGACAGGGCAGGAGGAGCTGTTGCTGAAAAATTTCATGAAAGCACGGCATCTAAAGCCAACTGTTCTTCAAGCACCCATCGCTGAGGATATGACAGTATAGCTTGACCTCAGCAAGGAGACAGCAGAGAGGAGCTTGAGGCGGAGTTGGCATGGTGCGCAGCCTCCATGCGAGCATTGACACAGCATGCCAAATAATGCCATGTGCCAAATCCAGTGGAGAAATGGAAGGCGGCAAGCCCAGCTGCCATCGCGGACTGTGGGTCCAGCACAGCATAAATGGCAGATGACTCACCATGCTTGTGTCAATACAAGCTCATCTCTCTATTACGTCCAGGCATGCTCCTGCATGGTGAGAGAGGAACATCAGATGACTGGAAGACGACCATCACCCAGTTTAGGTTAGTCACCAGCAGTTGAGTTGACCTGGGCGCAGGGGAATGGCTCTCGGTCTTCCTGGGGGTCTGAGCTGAGTACACATGTTTTGGCTCGCACCCATATGGGAGGCATGTGGTTTTGGCTTGGATGTCCTGGCGGCAGCCGGAGCTATGCTCGACGTCAGGAAGGACATGCAGACTCACCCCTGGGACAAGTGAAGCTGCTGGCTGCGGCTAGCAGTATCCCCAGAGGCAGAGACTAGAGGTGTTGAGGGACCGCTGTAGCGAGACACAACCCCGATTGTAGACTGGCTGCATCCATGGCTGAGGAGAGGCACGTGGTCCATGGCATTTGTGTGGAGTAGGACAAAGTCTCTGCTTTGGAGGGACCTGGGGCAATTAAAAAGATACACTTTATTGTTGTTTGTTATGTTGTTCTGTTAGTTGGAGATGTGTAGTATGTTTTCTATGGCTTATTCCATGTCAGCTGTGTAGGTGAAGTCACAAATATATATACATATATATATATATATATATATATATATATATATATAATTATATATATGTGTGTGTGTGTGTGTGTGTGTGTGTGTGTGTGTGTGTGTGTGTGTTATGAGCAGAAGAAGAAATGAAGGGTGTAGCTTCATTTACTTTCAAAAGGCTTCTTCTCACCTGGTTCTTCAAAGAACTATACTCTTCTAAGGCATTAGTCCCCAACCCTCCTCTAAAATGCTGCCTTCTCCTTACCTAACAATTATGTATCTGATCCAGCCAAACAAGAACTTCTGAAGATGTTAATTAGCTGGAGTAGGTGTGGCTGATTGTGGTTAGGACATCACTTTGCAGGTAGGTAAATCTCCAGGACCAGGGTTGGTGACCACTTTTCTAAGGTCTTTTCCTGAATATGGCTTTTTGGTTCCATTTGGCACCAGCGTGTAGTATTCTAATTAGAGACCAGATCACCACTGACAAATGACATGTCTTACTTGTTTGCACAGCCATTCAATGGCCTAATAATGACACCACCATCTCTTGCTCCACTTGTAGTGGCCTCTGATGCCCAGCAGGGGCCATAATGGCCAAGCAACTCTAACGGCCCTCTGATGTTGGTAAACGTGTACACAATGTTACAGTGCCAAAAAAAACCCCAAAGCATTTAAGCTAGATGTAGATGAATTCTGCAGTGGCTCTGTAGTGCCTTGAAGCACTAAACTAATATTTTTTTTTCCATCAAACTGAGTAGAAGTTTTTCTTAAAAAGTCCTTGCTGGAGGCAAAGTCATTGGACTTTTCTTATTTTCTCTCATCTATTTCTCAAAGGGAAACCACAAAGGATCAGGCTGTTTGAGAATTAAAGCCAACCCCAGGTCACCTGATAGAATAAAATGACAAGAGCAGAAGCTGTCCCCTTCCAAACAGATTAGTCACAAACAACACACACAAAACCAAGGATCATCAATAGCGTTTTAACTTTTTATTTTAGCAGCTGTAGCCAGACACAAAGACTGATGAGATCAACTAGATCAGTCAGCCAGCACACGACTCCCCTGCGAACAAGACTAATGTCGTGTAAGAAAGGGGCTGCTGAGGAGACAAAGCACCATCCATGGTGGATCAGAAATGGTTACAAAACAAATCAATTGCCCAAAATGATTTTGCTGTCAATTTGGACTGGAGATGCGGTTGACAAGCCTCTGGAATTTGTGGTGACTCATAGCTTCATAGCCTCTCTTCACTCAACCAGTGAACAGGTTGCAAAATGGAACTTGCTTGAAGGCAATCCATCACTAAATGTTTTTATTTCTATTTAATTTCTTTTTTTTTTCCCCTCTCTTTCCAAATGTGAATAAATCTCCCAGCAACCTGCTTATTCAGTGAAGCCACGCACTGTTAAAGATTGGAGAATGCTCTGAAGCAAGCCTGACTTTGGAGATAAACTGGAAAGTAATTGTTTACTGAGACTGTAAAAGAAGAGAAAAAACAACAGCGATCTAATCCTGAGCCAGGAGGAACAATATTCAAAGCCTGGAGGGCTCCCAAACACATTCCAATTGTTATTGTTCTCATACACCATGAATTACCCATGCATTCTGCACAAAGACACCTTTGAGACACTATCACTGAGCTCACTTCTCAGGCACACACACATGCACGTGTGCAGTCTTTTATCAGTATGACATGCCTGCTCCTGAATACTTTTGAGTGCAGCAGGAAAGCAGACTCCATCCATTCACAAGGTCTGCCTTGTCAAATGTCAAAGGCACAGCATGTATTTTTCATTTGAATACTGTCACTGTCATATACAAAACTTTATCTCTCTGAAATGGAAACTTTTAGAAGGAAAAAAAAAGTTCTTAACTTTAATGTATGCAGGGACATGGGAAGTAGGGGTGCTGAGGAAGCCAGAGACTCTTCAGACTGTTTAACTGCAACTGCTAAAAGTAATTAAAAAATGATAACCTGAGCAGATAGTAACAACCTTTTTGTGCTTGTTTTGAAGCGTAGTTTGCATTTTTTTGTTTTATATCTCTGTTTAAAATCCGCTGTAGCCATGCACTGCTTAAAAGTTTCATTGCATTTTTTTTTACAATAAGCTGAATCTCTTTGCTTGCCAACTGTTGGCTGCTTTGGGGGCTTGTTACTGTAAAACACTGTAAAACCTTTTATTATTCTATAATTTTTTTTTTACTGTTTTCATGGGTCACAGAGCCTTTGCAGTATCGTGGAGCCTGTATGGGAATAATGCGCTTATGCTTTTGGGATCAAATGCTTGTACAGTTCTCGACCAGCATTCGTTCAAACATGGTTTTTCCCCCATAGGAAATGACTGGCATAATGTTGTGAAAATTCTAATCTAACTGCCACAAATGATGCCACAAAGGACATCTCTTACACTGCCCCTCACAAACGTTACATGTAGACATGCAGACACTCACAGACTGTACATGATAGCATAGTATAATAAAAAAAAGTGAACTTGTGTTTATGAACTTGCCCCTTCTACCACTGTGTTTTAAACCTTTAATAATGGGTGCATTCAAGCTTTGAATCTTCAGCATGTAGTTTGGCTACAGACATAACACAATCAGTTTCCACAATATAGTTCACATGGTCGCTGCTCAGCTCAATTGCATGAACATTTCAAGAATTAGATTAGAGCAGAGTGATTAGCGTCTGCATCAGCAGTTTGATGCATCAGATTTATGGGTATTGCCACCTTTCGTTAAATTATAGCACACTATGACATGCTCCTTTTTAATGTAAATGATGAAAAAAGAATGAAATGATGAAAAAAATGATTCCAAATCATTTTGGTCCATTTATCATGAAATGTTCACACAATGTAAAGGTGTTTTCAAAATGCAAAAATGAATAAGTAAAGGGGCTTTCTAAGGGTTGGCCTATTGTCAGGAGATTGTGAGTTCAATCCCTGATGATACCACAACTACCATATCTGTGGTCAGGAGTCCAAGAGAGCTTTGGTTTTGTGCACTCTGGGTAGGAAGGATGGCATTCCTCTATTCCCGTTAGCAGCTGTTTAAAAAGATGTGGTGGCTGACTTCTTGTGCCTTGGTGGAAGCATGTGCTAGCCTTCACACTCCAAACTTGGCAGAGACCTAGCTAAAGGTGAAAATGGGCAAACACGGTAAAGTTCAAACTGCCATAAACATCAGTAACTGTCCTTGGCTGCACTTAATTAATTAACAGTGCGCTGGGGACAGGTGTGATGAGGATTTAACTGCTGACACCTCTTTTGTAAAGTGCAGCAGTCCATTGTCAAATTCAAAGACCTGAGCTTGGAGAAAAGACAGGCCAGATGGTCAAAGCTATGATACAGCGCCTCTCTCATTTGCTACACTACTGTGAAGACACAAAGAATCTGATGAGAATTTATAGTGTACTTTCTTTCAGATAGTCTTATCAAAATAGACATATGGTATAGTCCACTGGCTACTTCCGCACAAGCTCCCCACTGGTTTTATACAGCAAAAAGGTTAAATAGAAAGTTGTTACATAAAATGGTAACAGATATTTTGGCTGATGCCTCAGATGTTATTTTATGATAGCTGTGGGATAAAGTTTTGACCTTAAACATACTTTTTATCTGTTCATGGCAGAGAGGTACATGCATGCAGTTAATCTAAAGTAGTCCCTAAAGAAAACTTACTACAGAGAAAACATACTAAAGAAAACAGATTTACTACTATTGTACCACTATGAACATCACATTTAAAACTCAGAAGTGTTTAAGGTCATTTTGGATAGTAAATAAATAGCTATATTTGCATTGTAGACATCACAACCCCTGGTTCGTATTATTAGTATTGTAAAGAAATTTGACTTTATACATTTCTCTGCAAAGCTTCATTTGAAATCAAACTGTTCTGGACAACTTTGTTTGCATGTCACTGATTGAGACATGTTTAGTGTGAGCTTCTACCAAAGCTCATACTAAATATCTCGTAAGAGATATTTTGACCAAAGCAATTAAATCTGATTTGGATTCAGCCTCAATCATGCATTTAGTGCTTCACTAACTGTATTTTCCAACTGTATTTTCATCAAACTTCATGAAAGGATTTCTACATAATACACTACACAGACACCAGCATAATGAAAGTACTCAAAAGATCAAGTCTACTCAAACATCCCTGCGTCAATCACTGAGCATGACAAATGCCTCCTCAAACCACATATCCACAGCTAAGAGTTTCAAAGCAAGAATCTGGAGCGATGCCTCACATGTCTTCAATTAGGCTTCAAATGGTGCAAAGGAAACAGTTGATTAGGGCTATGACTTCAGAATGACTCCTGTTAGAGAAAAGAATACAAAGTCTGTGCACTCATACTGATGACTGTCTGCAAGACAAGAGAATAGACTGGCAAATTCAAGTACTGTCACTACAACACACAACTTTGGCCTTATTTAAAAAAAAATCATCATATAATTCAGCACATAATGACGATTAATCTTCACTCAAGCAATGAAATAATGTGGATCTTTTCAGTAACAAAAGTCAAACATGCTTCAGAGCCAATGAAAAACAATTTGGTGTTTTTCAGTTCTTCTGTTTTAATCTAGAGTAAATGTTTCAGTAAGTGAGTGAAGGCAGTGTTTTCATCACTACTGTAAAACGGAAAAAAGCATTAAAAACAGTAGAAGCTGAAAAAAGAAAGGAACAAAACTAAAAAACAAGAAAATGTTTTTAATTTTCTAAACCGCTTATCCTCCTGGGTCACAGGGGGAAGCTGGAGCCTATCCCAGCAGTCATTGGGCGGAATGCCGGAAACACTGTGGACAGGTCGCCGGTCCATGGCAGGGCAATTAAAGTGGATATTTTTAAGAAAATAACTTCAGAGAGGACAGTTTTATAAGCAGGTTTGTGGAAGTTTAAGAGAAAGAGATAGACAGATAAATAGAGACAGCGTGAGAAAAAAAGAGAGAGAGAGAGAGAGAGAGAGAGAGAGAGAGAGAGAGAGAGAGAGAGAGAGAGAGAGAGAGACAAAAATTCAGTGTGGACACATGAGTCATATTAGCTAATATGAGGGACATACATAAGCATTTGTATGTTGGATATAAAAGGAAGAGAATGAGAGAGTACATATGACCCTGACAGAGAGAGACATCTGCCTTGAACATTGTATCTTCATTTTGCTGATGCGCATCGATGATTCTGTAATAACCTGCATTTTTCATTTCATTTCTAATAGCTACACATAAATTATCTTTGGGGTTTAGATCCCATGTAGGAGAAGCTGCAGAGGCAGAGAGAGAGAGAGCAAGAGAGAGCGAGAGAGAGAGAGAGAGAGAGAGAGAGAGAGAGAGAGATGATTGTGGAGGTGCTAAGCTGAAAGGATCTAGGATATAATCAACAGGTAATTTTGAGGGCAGAAGCTCTCTGCACTAACAGAGATAAGTAAGCAAAATCCCTCTCATCAGCCTGATTGCAGAACAAATGGGGAACTCTTCAATGAGTGTAACGGGTTCTGATCTCTAGAGTTTAACCCTTTAAACTCTAATCTCATTATTCAGTTATGAATCATGCAGCTTATTTTTCATCAACGAATGGAATTATTCAGTAACTACTATGAAAGTATGTAAGGTATGTAATTTTAAGAGTAAGGAATGAAGGTCTGGACTCACTGATCGGTCCTTAGAGTGTAAAGGCGTAAACTCATTAAAACCTGCCTCCAGTGCTTGAGATGCGTGCATATTTAGCATGGTAAAATACATCAGTATTAGTACATTTGAAATGGCATTTACTCACACTTATTAAACATTTACCCACCTTTTTTTAAGAACTGCTCACTTGGGATTGGGATTCATTAAAACCCAGCTGCAGATAGTTGTTCTTCTTGTTCATCCTCGTCAGGACTAGGTTGTACCAGGTTTGCGTAAGCTTATCCATAAGTTTGGCTGTGAAATCTTTACTAATTGCTTAGTTAATACTAGTTAGTTTTACACAGCCCTTTTACTAAATTTGGTTGCACCACAAATCCTTAAGTCATGTCTTAACTAGTAAAAGCTTATTAATGTGAACGGCGCTTTAACATGATGATAACATGTTCAGAACTGATCAGTAAACCTGCTGCCAAGGACATACAATGGCAGCTGCTCTGACTTTTCCATAGAAAAAATATCCAGTATAGAAGACAATGACATACAAATGAAACTGAATAAAGCTAATTATCTGTTGCCACTGTCTGTTTGTTTCATATTTCCCTGAGAAAACCAAATATACAGCTTATCACATTTACAATTCTTAGCTTAGTTAACCAGAAAAATTTCATGTTTTGGTCTTGTTTGTGGTTTCTGTGTCATTTCTGATGGTTTCCCCAAAACTTACAGCTGCTAAGGAGGAGGTGTAAATATTAGCAACTACTAAGCTTAACATTAAACTTGTTTGTGGTGCAACATTTAGTAAGGCATAAATCTGAACTTAGTAAAGACTTTTGTAAAGACATTACAACTACCCTATGTTTGAACTTAGGCACAGCTCGTGCAACCAGCCACTGGTTCATATTCATCAAGAGCTTACGCTATGGGCTCATGCTATACATTCCACAAACTTCCCCAAAGAAACTCACTAATGAATGTAGCCTTTAACATCGGCCATATGTTGACTGAGTCTCTTATTTTAGCTTGTCGTAGGCATGCTACGTGATGAAAGTCAAATGAGTGTCAGCTAATCGCTGATCTGTATAAAATGTTTTGCAACAAGCCATTTTAAACATATGGCTTTGCAAATCTGTGACAAATCCAAACTCCACAGGTTGTAGCATGTGACGTGCCCTATCTAACAAGTCCTGGATCATGATAGCCTTCAGTAAGCTGGAGATACAAACCCCAAAATCACCAGGCTCACCTGTTGTCTAGTGTCATAATCCCTAGTCGGACGTCAGGAACTAGACATCAAGCTTAAAGCGCCATCACCGAGCAGTCTGTGCAACCTCTAATTAGAGGTACGCACAAAATAATTTGTGAAAACACAGTGTAGCAGAAATGGTTCACTTAGCAGGCAGTACCCTGATGCTTAAAGTATCAGTTAAAGTCATGAATTTTAAAACTAAACTAAATGTGCAGAGTATCAAAATGTGGAATCAGAATGTGTAGTATAATTTGACAGTAGTAGAACAGAAACACTTTCTTCCAGTACCTAAAATGAACAATACCCAACCTTAGCCAAGACTGACAATTTAATAACCTACTAGCATTAATGGGGGTGCTATTGTGGCCAATCTCATTTCTTAAGGGGCCAAGACAGGTTTAACCCCTTACATGGCTAAAGCTTCACTGCACACATACGTAACCTGTAAGAACAGCTCAATCAATTTGCACTGAAGTCAGTGTACTTACTGAATTATACACCTCAGTATGTAAGCCTTAGTGCTTAGTACTTAATACTAAAGCTATTTTGGTTTATATGCGTGGCTATCTCTCTCGTTGAAACTTTAACAAAAATCGTATGACTTGACATCATTCATATGTTAAAAACTTTGTTTTGCATGATATAAAAACACTATAGTGATTAAAGGGTAGATATATAGGCCCAAATATGTAGTGATTCACTGTTTCGGAAACTGACTGAAGTTTAGGGTTTACTTACTTTATCACTACATCCCTAAAGAGAAAGGTAGATTAGTCCACAGATATATATACTGTATATTTTCCATTAAAGGGTTAATATGTTGGCAGGGAGGAACTCTGAGCCTACTGGTAACTGAAGCGTGTGGGTGCTGAAAAAGGTTCTTTATTTAGTCTACAGGACAACTCTGCACAGAGATCTTAGGGCCACTTCCTGTGGAAGTATGCATCTGCTATGGACTGTTTACCAATTGCTCAAAAAAACGCTACAAATCTTTACAAAGACACAAGGGCAACGGATGTTTGGACATGCACGCTGAACCTGGTAATTCATTGCTAGTTTGTATTCCAGCTGTGGAGGGTCTGCTGAATGCTGGCTGAATGGGCTTGTGCGTAAAGGTGTTGAGGAGATTGCTGAGGTAAATGCGTCATACAAATATGTTCTGCACACTGTCAGTCATGACTCTAAAGGCCACACAGTGTGTTTACATATCTCTCAAGTTGTTCTAGCAGTCCTGTTTATGAGGCTCTTTATAAACAGCTTAATAGTTGCCTTGCGCTCTGATGATTGAACAACCTGACATCGCCTGAAATCAGATTCAAATGTCTAACAAAATAGCTGCAACGGCTGAAGACTGATTAGAGTGAAAAGCCTTCACTTTGAACATGCTCATGTTGGTTCCTGTAACACAATGCCATTCACTGCTCTTACATGGAGGGTGATTGTATCTAAAGGACCTGTGGTTACAACATGTTCCTTGTCAGTCAAACAAAATCAACAATTTGTGTGATCACTTTTCTCTAGGACTGTCAATACTGACCTTGACATGACACTCAGATTGAAGCACGCTAGCAGTGCTAGCTGTCGTGTACGGAGCCCTGCTGGTGACACCTCATATGAATAACAATAATGCGTGGCCATGACTTAGTAAGGCATGGGAATGAGATACTAATGTGTGGGCCTGACTTACTAAGACAGGCCACAAGATAATTAAGCCTTGAGCACAGTTTAATAATGCATGATCTTACTAAATCATGGCCACAACTTAATTATCTTATTCTTACACTTTACTAAGACTTGGCCACTCATTAGTATTTAATTCCTACGCATTAACATGGCACGGCCACGTATTATCTTTATTTGTATGGGATGCCACAGCAGGGCTCTGTAGTTGTGTGAACATCAATTACAAAACATCAAAAACAGACTTCCCCATTAATATGGGTTTTGTGGCCTTATGGTCTCTAAAGCAAAACATTTAAAGGCGAATTAGTATTAGTCAAGATTCTAGATACTCAACCTCTAGCAATTAAGTAGATCCATCCATTTCCCAAGCCGCTTCTCCGTCAGGGTCGTGGGGAATTAAGTAGATGAACTATGATAATACAGGAACAATTTTTTTTTTTTACTCTTTGGATCCACCTCCCATTCCCGCCCATCAACAGAAAACAAGGCCCTAGAATGAAGTGTGTTCAGAGGAGTTCATGAAAAGTATAATAGCCAAAGATTGTCATAACTTCACTTTCTAGCATTGAAGTTGTCTGTCTGTATATCATTCAAACACTTTCTACATGTTACATATACATACCTGTCCAGGGGAAACATTGCTACTTCTGCATCCAATTAGGAGAAAGTAGTAAAAAAACAAGGAAAAACAAACTGCCTAATGGATCCTTAACTACTGCATTTTTTTTATCACAGAGATTTTTTCCAAACTCAAATAATATCAGTACATCACTGTAGATGGAGCAATAGTAGCCCATCATGCTGCTCAGCCATATCAAACTAGTGGGTCTAATTTCACATCAGCTACGCTTCTTCTGCTTCAGTAAGAGAAAAGTGTCTTCAATAAGCGGCTATAGCAGAAGAGGTCAAGACTGTCCCCAGTTGGATTTAAGTCCTACTGGCATCCATTAAGCAATATCAAGCTTTGCTTTTAACTCTAGAAACCCAGTAATAAAATGCAGGGATTTTGAGTGGGTGTCCATCCAAGATAATGGTTCAGCTTCATAGCAGGCCTGTTTGGAGTGGTTGTGCTGCATGACGTGTACCAGATCATTTGAACCCAAGCAAATGTTTTCCATAAAGAACAATAAGGCATGAAGGAAAGACGCCTGCTTTTAAAATCATGCTTTGTTTGGCCTTTGGGGAATGTATCTGTGGTACTGTGGCATTATGACTGCTTCTGAGACCTTATCCAGATACACTGACCTAGGCCAACCCAAACAGAGCCAGGCAATGACTGTAAGCATGGTCTACACTCTTCATGGCCTGCCATAAGGCCCAGCAGCCAGCCAGCCTATAGTCTACCCACACTCACACTTTCAAATACAATTAGCATACCTCAGGTTGGCACTTGGGGAGCACAAAATGAATAAAAGAAAAATAAAGGCAACTGGAGGAGAAGAATTTTAAAGCCCCAGAATTAAACTCATTAAAGTGGGCCTTTTTCAGCAGCAGGAGAAAAGGAGAAAAAAAAGATAGAGAAAACGGTCGATTTTCGTCTGAGAGAGATTAGCATTGCTTGAATTGGTCTGGCACCAGGGCAGCTATTAAAACGCTGGCACTCGCCTAGCATGTAGTCAAGTTTTACAGGGTTTCTGATAAAAGGGGAATACCAGCTGAGTGCAGCAAGCCCAGTATAATAGGGGAGCAAATGCTTAAATGAAAGCACAGACATGTTACACTGAAAATATGTCGGCCTCTGTGACAACCAAGGCAATGAGGCTTCACGTCAGGCGCGTATCAGCGTGGAAACGTGTGTTATTGAAAGGAAGAACGTCTCTCGCCAGCATTGTTGGACTTGCTGGAGCAGGTCCCTTGTGGCAGGGAAACACAGACAAGGCATGAGATCTTGATTGCAGGAATAACAAACTTGAATTACTGTAAGTAGTTAGCACAGCAAGGATCTAGAGCTAAAGCATTAGTAGCCTTAAGTTTAGATGCTAAGAAGGCAATGCTAGGATATTTTTTTAAACAGGACTGAACACAATCGTGTCTTTCTGATGTTATGCATACATGATGTCCAGCTGCATCATTCCAAAACAATATGTGAAGTATCAGATATCAGGGATTTAGGAGGTGGGGTCCACTTCTTTTATGGGTGTCATTATGTGTTGTTTTCAGTATTGATATTGTTGGACTATGATGAAAAACTAATGGATCTATCTAGCTTAGTGGCCCCCAAACAGAGCCATATCCCCTCAAATATTCCACCTTAAAATCCCAGGCTGGTTGCATACTAAGGCTTATTATGCAGGGACTCTAAAGGTATTACACCCCCTGCTGTGTACCGCCTCTCAAATGAATCAGTCCAATTTAAAATCTTTCCAACTTAAAATTCATTAATGATGCAATGACACATCAGCTATACTTGATATTACAGAATAAATAATATTAGGCCTGTATTTTAGTCTTGGTTCATCCCTGGAGTGCTGCTCAGAGCACAAGTCCACCTGGGCACCACTACTCTCCTCACACCGTACATCAAACTTTGGCCTATGAAGTTGAAATTTAGCCCAATCATGAAGTCGGCTACGACGAAATCAGGCTTTAATTAGGCTTGGATGGCACAGGTTATTCCTGGATTTAGTTCCTGCAGAATGTATGACGCACAGAGGGGACCAAATTGAAATGCCTTCTACGCCAGCACAGTTTTTAAACAAACAATAAATGAGCATAATCTATAACTATTAGAAAATGAATTTTTCACATGCTGGTTGTTATAACTTTCCACTTACTCATTTCTCATGCATACATTCCAGTATGCAACATTATCCAGAAATCTGGCATTGGCTTTTGATTGAAACTCAATATTTAAATATCTGCTTGTACAACTCAGTGAGGATCTCATGAGGAGGAGTTTATTGCTGAGTGTAGAGCTGTTCATGTTGTCTATATTGGGAAGGTACCTGTTTAATTATGCAGCCGGCTAAGGGAATGAATTCATAAAGTGTAAATAGTAAACTTATTTTTATGTATCCCAAGCACTGATTGGTGTTCCACTGGGGCTAGTTAGCAAGGCATGAATGTGCCCTGAGAGCATTCAGCAAAAAACAGTAAACCAGTGGTTTGAGAACCATTGTGGATTGTATTAAATCTTATTTACATTTAAGTCATGTTACAGTGCCAGAGCTCAGCTCCACACACCTGCTTCACAGAAACCCCTCTGGTGCAGTCCAGTTTAACCTCTGGTGATCAGGCCCACTGAATAGTTTGTGTTTGCATTGCAAATTTTGTAGCGGGCAGTACTGATCCTTGCACAAAGATAAATGAACATGGTCATTTTACACTGATATTAATTTAACTGGACGTTTTAATGCTTGACTTGACTGGCAAGAAAAAAAAGAAAAATCTCATGGGCTCAGAGATTTATAGTGAGTACTTGTAGGTCTAATGACCATGTGAGGTGAAATGTCAGAGTACAGCTATTCAATTTCACTAATACTTGAGTAAAGTTTAAAAAATATAATAATAGTGCATTTTTTTAACTGAATGATTGAAGGGTTTGATCCAGTCCTCTGTGGAGGTCTGGGGACATGTTGTGATGGGAAAGAAGTGGCAAAAAACTATTAAACAGTTCTGATAAATATGTAAATATATAATGATCAAATCCTGCAACAGGAATTCCAATCTTCATATGTAATTGTCTTAGCGAGCGGACTAACGCAGAGAACTAACCCACAGTTTAAGTGTTTTCCAGCGCTGTCATTCTCCTCATCTCAAAGCCTTCTCATGGAGATGTAAGGAGTGCTGGCCTCTCCCCTGGCTGAAGAACAAGTCCTCTCCTTGTGCTCCTCTCTGTTTGCTTGAAGAGGTGTTTTCTCACATAGCTGCATTTCACTGGCTGTCCTAGCAAATCACACCTCCCTCATAACTCCCTGTGTGTGTGTGTGTGTCTGTGTGTGAGCGTGTGTTTGTGTGTGTGTGTGTGTGTGTAAGTGTGTAGCATTTGTAGCCCTGATTTCTTGCTGTGAGGGCAACTCAAGGACCCAGGCATGGAAATATTTCCTGTTTTCCGTATCAGCCAGCGCACAGGAAATGTTTTGAGTCTGCCTGCTTTATTGGAAAACTAATTTGTCTCCCTTTTGACCCTCTGCACTTTGCTGGATTTATTAAAACAACAGGCCTAGATAACATTACAGCTTATATACCCAAATACCGTATGTTATATCCATTATAACATGTGAACTTTTCATCTAACATTATTCACTTGTTTCTGAATTGAATAGCCCTTTTTCATGACTTCCTCATTTGCGGTATAAAATTACTAATAAATAAAGAAGACTGTGATTTAAAGAGATAGTGTGAAACTGATACAGCAGTATTTGCGTATATTCTCATTAGTCTGTTGGCCTTTAGCCATAGCTTTCAGTGACCTAACAGCATCATTCAAGTCTCTTTAAGGCAAGGTTTTCTAAATGAATATGAAAATCTATTGTAATTGAAATGAATAAGTAATGACGTAAGTAAATATTCTCAGGGAGTTTGGATGCTTACACAGTCATGTATAACATTCACAGTGACCACGTCAAGTTAAGTAATGAGTTCATACGAAGCTTTAATTTCCCTTATACTTTCTTAATCAATCATAAAACCTCCCCATAAGAAAAAAAAAACTATCTTGAAAGAGCTTCTTGCGTTTGGGAGCTTGGGAGAGACTGCATTCTCTCCCCAGAAATAACCTATCATCAGCTCAAAATAAATCCATCTTTGTCAACAGGAAAGTGAGAAATGATATATATTCATAGAAGTAAAATGTGAGAATTCAAACACACAAGTCCTGTGATGTGAACAGCTGAAATTAAACCCTCCCACCTGCTGATATTTGGCAGGATCAAAAACAACTCAAATTGAAGTCAAATGAAATGATTTCATTCATTCTCCTATTATATAAAACTTGGCTGAGCAGTGGACAGCACGCAGCACGTGAGCGTAATAGTCCAGGCATGTGCCTGTCAGCTCTCCACAATCTCCATCCAAGCCCCAAAGAGTTCAACAGAAATTCTCTTTACGCAAATTATTACTGAAGCCTACTCACCTGCTAACACCTACACTGTCTACTAATCATATACAGTTCTGTGCAAAAGAGGCTGCTGTTTGTTTATTTAATTTTTAGTCAAAATGTCCTTTATGTACAGGAGTTTTTCTGGGGAGATTAGACATAAGAAAGTTCCATAAGCAAGGGGAAAGTCAAAGTTTCCAAAACTGGATTTCAAAAAAGGATTAAAAGCTTAAAATGCACATCATATAAACAGTACTTCAAGCACATTTAATACTGAAAAATCTGAAACTATTTTTAGTTGCTGAGGCTTCTGCATTACCTTTTCTGTTAAGTACGTTTTCTTCTTTTTTCATGATGCTTTCCTTTCCTTTGATTTATGATGACCACTGAGCAAGTATCATTTAGGTGGCAGATCATTCTCAGCACATATCTCTATACACATCTATATAGAGAACTTAATTTATACTGAAAAACTTTAATATCACAAAAAATAAAAGTATTAAATAATACTAATGCAATAAGCAGTCATTTTATATATGTCACTGGTGGTAGACCAGTACTAATTCAGAATTCATTTATATTATATTCATATATATTATATATATATACACTGCTCAAAAAATAAAGGGAACACTTAAACAACACAATATAACTCCAAGTAAATCAAACTTCTGTGAAATCAAACTGTCCACTTAGGAAGCAACACTGATTGACAATCAATTTCACACGCTGTTGTGCAAATGGAACAGACAACAGGTGGAAATTATTGGCAATTATCAAGACACACTCAATACAGGAGTGGTTCTGCAGGTGGGGTCCCAGCAGCAGGACCGCTACCTCCGCCTTTATGCAAGGAGGAACAGGAGGAGCACTGCCAGAGCCCTGCAAAATGACCTCCAGCAGGCCACAAATGTGCATGTGTCTGCACAAACGGTTAGAAACCGACTCCATGAGGACGGTATGAGGGCCCGACATCCACAGATGGGGGTTGTGCTCACAGCCCAACACTGTGCAGGACGCTTGGCATTTGCCAGAGAACACCAGGATTGGCAAATTCACCACTGGCGCCCTGTGCTCTTCACAGATGAAAGCAGGTTCACACTGAGCACACGTGACAGACATGACAGAGTCTGGAGACGCCATAGAGAGCGATCTGCTGCCTGCAACATCCTTCAGGATGACCGGTTTGGCAGTGGGTCAGTAATGGTGTGGGGTGGCATTTCTTTGGAGGGCCGCACAGCCCTCCATGTGCTCGCCAGGGGTAGCCTGACTGCCATTAGGTACCGAGATGAGATCCTCAGACCGCTTGTGAGACCATATGCTGGTGCGATTGGCCCTGGGTTCATGGACCTCATGGGGCTGGAGTGTATCAGCAGTTCCTGCAAGATGAAGGCATTGAAGCTATGGACTGGCCCGCCCATTCGCCAGACCTGAATCTGATTGAGCACATCTGGGACATCATGTCTCGCTCCATCCACCAACATCACATTGCACCACAGACTGTCCAGGAGTTGGCGGATGCTTTAGTCCAGGTCTGGGAGGAGATCCCTCAGGAGACCATCTGCCACCTCATCAGGAGCATGCCCAGGCGTTGTAGGGAGGTCATACAGGCACGTGGAGGCCACACACAATACTGAGCCTCATTTTGACTTGTTTTAAGAATATTACATGAAAGTTGGATCAGCCTGTAGTGTGTTTTTCCACTTTAATTTTGTGTGTGACTCCAAATCCAGGCCTCCATTGGTTAATAAATTTGATTTCCATTGATGATTTTTGTGTGATTTTGTTGTCAGCACATTCAACTTTGTACAGAACAAAGTATTCAATGAGAATATTTCATTCATTCAGATCTAGGATGTGTTATTTGAGTGTTCCCTTTATTTTTTTGAGCAGTGTATATAAAATACAACCCCAATTCCAATGAAGTTGGGACATTGTGTAAAACATAAATAAAAACAGAATACAATGATTTACAAATCCTTTTCAACCTATATTCAATTGAGTACACTACAAAGACAAGATCTTTAATGTTCAAACGGATAAACTTTATTGTTTTTCACAAATATTAACTCATTTTGAATGTGATGCCTGCAACACGTTCGAAAGAAGTTGGGACGGGGCAACAAAAGACTGGGAAAGTTGAGGAATGCTCAAAAAACACCTGTTTGGAACATTCCACAGGTGAACATGTTAATTGGAAACAAGTGAGTGTCATGATTGGATATAAAGGGAGCATCCCTGAAAGGCTCAAGTGTTCACAAGCAAGGATGGGGCGAGGTTCACCACTTTGAGAACAACTGCATGAGCAAATAGTCCAACAGTTTAAGAACAACGTTTCTAGACGTGCAATTGCAAGGAATTTAGGGATTTCATCATCTACAGTCCATAATATCAAAAGATTCAGAGAATTCTGTAACGCATATTACCACATGGGCTCAGGAACACTTCAGAAAACCATTGTCAGTGAACACAGTTCGTCGCTCCATCTACAAGTCCAAGTTAAAACTCTGCCATGCAAAGCGAAAGCCAGATATCAACAACACCCAGAAACACCGCCGGCTTCTTTGGGCCCGAGCTCATCTGACATGGACTGACGTAAAGTGGAAAAGTGTCCTGTTGTCTGACGAGTCCACATTTCAAATTGTTTTTGGAAATCATGGACATCGTGTCCTCTGGGCCAAAGAGAAAAAGGACTGGCCGGATTGTTATCAGCGCAAAGATCAAAAGCCAGCATCTCTGATGGTGTGGGTGTGTTAGTGCCCATGGCATGGGAAACTTGCACATCTGTGAAGGTCCCATTAATGCTGTAAGGTACATACAGGTTTTGGAGCAACATACGCTGCCATCCAAGCAACGTCTTTTTCAGGGATCCATCCATCCATCCATTATCTTCCGCTTGTCCGGGGTTCGGGTCGCGGGGGCAGCATCCTAAGCAATGAAGCCCAGACCTCCCTTTCCCCAGCCACTTCCACCAGCTCTCCAAGGGGGATTCCGAGGCGCTCCCAGGCCAGCTGGGCGATATAGTCGCGCCAGCGTGTCCTGGGTCTTCCCCGGGGTCTCCTCCCAGGTGGACTCGCCTGTGACACCTCGCGAGGGAGGCGTCCAGGAGGCATCCTAACCAGATGCCCGAACCACCTCAGCTGGCTCCTCTCGACGTGAAGAAGCAGCGGCTCTACTCCGAGTCCCTCCCGGATGACTGAACTTCTCACCCTATCTCTAAGGGAGAGTCCAGACACCCTGCAGAGGAAACTCATTTCGGCCGCTTGTATTCGCGATCTTATTCTTTCGGTCATTACCCAAAGCTCATGACCATAGGTGAGGGTGGGAACGTAGATCGACCGGTAAATCGAGAGCCTTGCCTTATGGCTCAGCTCTTTCTTTACCACAACAGACCGGTAAAGAGCCCGCATCACTGCTGACCCAGCACCAATCCGCCTGTCAATCTCCAGCTCCCTTGTACCATCACTCGTGAACAAGACCCCGAGATACTTGAACTCCTCCACTTGAGGCAAGAGCCTATCCCCGACCCAGAGAGGGCTCTCCACCCTTTCCCGCCTGAGAACCATGGTCTCGGATTTAGAGGTACTGATTCTCATCCCAGCCGCTTCACACTCGGCTGCAAACCGATCCAGCGAAAGCTGAAGTTCGTGGCCTGATGTCCCCAATAGGACCACATCATCTGCAAACAGCAGTGATGTGACCCTGAGGTCACCAAACCGGACACCCTCCATCCCTTGACTGCGCCTAGAAATTCTATCCATAAAAATTATGAATAGAATCGGTGACAAAGGGCAGCCCTGACGGAGTCCAACTCTCACTGGGAACGAGTCTGACTTAGTGCCGGCTATGCGAACCAAACTCCAGCTTTGTTTGTACAGGGCCTGAATGGCTCGTAGCAAAGAGCCATGTACCCCGTACTCCCGAAGCACCTCCCACAGAATACCCCGTGGAACACAGTCGAATGCCTTCTCCAGATCCACAAAGCACATGTGGACTGGTTGGGCAAACTCCCATGAACCCTCCAGAATCCTGGAGAGGGTGAAGAGTTGGTCCAGTGTTCCACGACCAGGGCGGAACCCGCACTGTTCCTCCTGGATCCGAGGTTCGACTATAAGCCGGACTCTCTTCTCCAGTACCCCTGCATAGACCTTGCCAGGGAGGCTGAGGAGTGTGATTCCCCTGTAGTTGGAACACACCCTCCGGTCCCCTTTTTTAAAAAGAGGCACCACCACCCCAGTCTGCCAATCCAGTGGCACCGCCCCCGATGTCCACGCAATGTTGAAAAGGCGTGTCAGCCAAGACAGCCCCACAACATCCAGAGCCTTGAGGAACTCAGGGCGGATCTCATCCACCCCTGGAGCCTTGCCACCAAGGAGCTTCTTAACTACCTTAGCGACTTCAGCCTCAGTAATGGACAAGCCTATTCCCATGTCCCCAGACTCAGCCTCCTCACTGGAGAACGTGTCGGTGGGATTGAGAAGGTCCTCAAAGTATTCCTTCCACCGCCCAATGACGTCTTCAGTCGAAGTCAGCAGCACACCATCTCCACTATATACAGTGCTAGTGGCACACTGCTTTCCCCTTCTGAGTCGCCTGACGGTTTGCCAGAATCTTTTCGGAGCCGACTTAGACACTTTCCAAGGCCTCACCAAACTCCTCCCATACACGGGTTTTTGCCTTGGCAACAACTGAAGCCGCAGATCGCTTGGCCTGTCGATACCTGCCAGCTGCCTCTGGTGTCCCACAGGCCAACCATGCCCGGTAGGACTCCTTCTTCAGCTTGACGGCATCTCTCACCTGGGGTGTCCACCACCGGGTTCGAGGATTACCGCCCCGACAGGCACCAACTACCTTACGGCCACAGCTACAGTCAGCCGCTTCAGCAATGGAGGAACGGAACATGGCCCATTCTGAGTCAATGTCCCCCACCTCCCCCGATATCTGGTCAAAGTTCTGACGGAGGTGTGAGTTGAAGATCAATCTGACAGGTTCTTCTGCTAGACGTTCCCAGCAAACCCTCACTATGCGTTTGGGCTTGCCTGGTCTGACCGGCATCTTCCCCCACCACCTGATCCAACTCACCACCAGGTGGTGATCAGTTGACAGCTCAGCTCCTCTCTTTACCCGAGTGTCCAAAACACATGGCCGCAAGTCCGATGACACGACTACAAAGTCAATCATTGAACTGCGGCCTAGGGTGTCCTGGTGCCAAGTGCACTTATGGACATCCTTGTGTTCAAACATGGTGTTCGTGATGGACAAACTGTGGTTTGCGCAGAAGTCAAACTGAACACAACTCGGGTTCAGATCAGAGAGGCCATTCCTCCCAATCACACCCCTATAGGTCTCACTGTCATTGCCCACGTGAGCGTTGAAGTCCCCCAGTAGGACAATAGAGTCTCCAGGAGGAGCACTTTCAAGCACCCTTCCCAAGGACTCTAAGAAGGCTGGGTACTCTGAACTGCTGTTCGGTGCATAAGCACAGACAACAGTCAGGACCCGTTCCCCAGCCCGAAGGCGTAGGGAAGCTACCCTCTCGTCCACCGGAGAAAACCCCAACATACAGGCACCGAGTCGAGGGGCTATGAGAAAGCCCACACCTGCCCGCTGCCTCCCACCATGGGCAACTCCAGAAAAGAATAAAGTCCAGCCCCTCTCAAGGAGATTGGACCCAGAGCCCAAGCTGTGTGTTGAGGTGAGCCCGACTATATCTAGCCGGTATCTCTCAACCTCGCGCACCAACTCAGGCTCCTTCCCCGCCAGTGAGGTAACGTTCCAAGTTCCAAAAGCCAGTTTCAGCAACCGAGGATCAGAAAGCCAAGGCCCACGCCTTCGGACACTGCCCGATCCACAACGCACCGAACCCCTACTACTGCCCCTCCCATTGGTGGTGGGTCGATGGGAGGGGGGACTCATGTAACTCCTTCGGGCTGGGCCCGGCCGGGCACCATGAGTAAATGCCCGGCCACCAGACGCTCGCTGACGAGCCCCTCCCCCAGGCCTGGCTCCAGGGTGGGGCCCCGGTAACCCTGTTCCGGGCAGGGTACACAAGTCCTGTTTTTGTGTCTTCATAGGGGTTATTATGGATCACACTTTGTCTGACCTGTCACCTAGGACCAGTTTGCCATGGGAGACCCTACCAGGAGCTTTTGCTCCAGACAACATAGCTCCTAAGATCATTCAAGCACACAAACCCCTCCACCACGATAAGGTGGTGATCCAAGGAGATGTCCTGCTTATTTCAGCAAGACAATGCCAAGCCACATTCTGCACGTGTTACAACTGCGTGGCTTCGTAGTAAAAGAGTGCGGGTACTAGACTGGCCTGCCTGCAGTCCAGACCTGTCTCCCATTGAAAATGTGTGGCACATTACGAAGCTCAAAATATGACAATGGAGACCCCGGACTGTTGAAGTACTGAAGTTGTACATCAAGCAAGAATGGGAAAGAATTCCACCTACAAAGCTTCAACAATTAGTGTCCTCAGTTCCCAAACGCTTATTGAGTGTTGTTAAAAGGAAAGGTGATGTAACACAGTGGTAAAAATGCCCCTGTCCCAACTTCTTTGGAATGTGTTTCAGGAATCAAATTCAAAATGAGTGAATATTTGCAAAAAACAATAAAGTTTATCTGTTTGAACATTAAATATCTTGTCTTTGTAGTGTATTCAATTGAATATAGGTTGAAAAGGATTTGGAAATCATCGTATTCTGTTTCTATTCATGTTTTACACAGTGTCCCAACTTCATTGGAATTGGGGTTGTATTAAACACAAGGATAAAGTACAAAGCTCTGAAGTCATGGGGATGGTTACCATTAGCCAACTGCTTGTGACTAACCCCCAACACAAAAAATGGAATAAACATATTTCACTTAACTTTAACTGACAAACAACACCTTTTTCAGAGGGCGTGTGCCTCCCATGACCCTCCTGGAGCAGATCTAGGAGAAGATCAAGAGAATACAGAGGCCAGTGCCAATCAGTAACAGGTTGTTACAATAAATGTATTGACAGTTCATTCCATATGCATGACTACCATCTTGTTGACAGATATGATTTATTTTGTCATTTATCAAGGCTTACAAAAAATTCTCATATGGTATTCGGAATAACACTAAAACAGTTTCTAGTGTACACGCCTAATTGCTTGTTTTTATTCTTGCTCCTCTTCCTGCATTGTGCTGGTGTCTGTTAGACCCTTTTTCAGATGCCTGGCACTGTTCAGATCCGTCTGGGCTGGGTAGTTATAGGACTTGGAATGCAAAACACAATTTTCCACACTTCACTCACATTTCTGGCAGCGAATGTACTGTTTTTAGATCACCTCTATATAAAGACACAGTCAAAGGCTTTGAGGGGGAAAATCTGGCAGAAATTTTACTGCAAAATAACATGGGTGGCATTCCAGTGTCCAACTGGTTTTCCCTGAAGACCAGATATTCTCTGCTTTGTGTGGCTAGGCTTGAGGAAAGGTAAGTGTAGGTTTAGGCGACATTTAGCTGTCAGTCTAACATTTTAAGCAGCTGTTATTAATACCTAAAATAGTCCTTGGGTATGAAGCAGATTTGGTGTATTCATCTGTATCTAAAGTGAAATGCTCCTTTGCTAAGGTTCTGGCATGCTGGCTTCTAAAGGGAGGAATAAATGCATAATTCTGAAATATGTTTTTTGGTAACAGCACAGGTCTAAAAAGAATGAGTTAGTAAGAGTTTTATAAGAACACACACACTATATGGCCTAAAGTATGCGGATATCCTTCCTAATTATTAAGTTCAGATCTTTCAGCTAACCCCTTGACAGCAAGTGTGTAAAATCAAGTACATAGTCATACAATCTATACAGACAAACATTGGCAGAATGTAGAACGGTTCGTACCGAGAAGCTCAGTGACTTTGAATGTGGCACTGTTTGTCACCTATTCTCCTTTGCATCACTCACAACAGAGGTTCAAATTGCCTCTGAAAGTAACATCCGCACAAGAACTATGCACAGGGAGCTTCATGAAATGGGTTTCCATGGCCAAGCAGTTGCACACAAGCCTTAGATCGCTATGCACAATGCCGAGCATCAGTTAGAGTTGTGTAAAACACGTGAACCACTGGACTCTGGAGCAGTAAAAATGTACTCTGGAGTGATAAATCATGCTTCTCCATCTGGCAGTCTGATGGATGAATCTGGGTTTGGCTGATGCCAAGAGAAGACCAACAGTTTGGTAGAAGAGGGATAATGGTCTTGGTCTGTTTAGAAGGTTGGAGCTTGACCCCTTAGTTCCAGTGAAGATACAGCATAACAGCAACAGTTTGGGGAAGATCCTTTCTTGTTCCAGCATGACTTTGTCCATGTGTACAAAGTAAAGTTCATAAACACATGGTTTGAAGATTTTGGTGTGGAGGAACTCCTGAACACCTCTGGAATGAATCGGAATGTAAATTGTGAGCCAGACTTTCTCATCCAATATCAGTGCCTGACCTCACAAATTTTCTTTTGACTGAATGAGCACAAATTCCCACACCTCAAAAAAACTTGTGGAACGCCTTCCCAGAAGAGTGGAGAAACTCCATATTAATGCTCATGGTTTTGGAACGAGATCTCCAATAGGTGTAATGATTAGCTGTCCACATACTTTTGGCCATATTGTGTAATATGAAAAGCATTAAAAAAAAAACAACCGATCTAATGCTCTTTTTCATTACAGTCATGTGTCAAAACACATGCATTTGGAAAGATGATAAGAAATAAAATTAAGCCAACTTCTACCAGTTTTATGTATACTGAAACATTGTATAGTCCTATATGTGCCGCACCAGCTCACATAAAATGCACATCTCAAATATACATCTGGCCCTAGACTGTTTTCTACTTGCAAGCAGAGTGTTAAGGAATGGGACTGAAATCTTATCTCTTATCACCTCATACACCTCAGCAAGTAACAGCATCGCCAGACTTCAATCTACTGCACAGACTATTTTTCTGAAAAGGAGAGAAAGAATTTCGGGGGGCAGGGGGAGGGGATATGAGGAGGCAAAAAAGAAATGCTAAATGGTGGGGGACGATCTATACCGCAAAACCTCTCTAAAACCCACCCACTACATATGCCTCTTTAATTAATCACATTCCTCACATATGAGGACAACATTTTCAGGCCGTAATCTCCCCTTCGTCTGAAATGTCACAATGCTGGAATGATTATGGCGGCTTACATTCCCAGACTCCAATGAATCTGAAAGCCATTTCACACAAATTAACTGAGACCCGAGTCTTGAGGGGGTGGGGGACTTTTCTCACTAGAAAGCCATTTTATTCCACAGCACAAGAACCTGACATACTTGGTCTATAAGAACAATAGCATGCTAGTACTCTGCTAATGATAAAACTACAAAAAAAGGTGGAGAAGCCATTGCTCATGTTTGCACAATGCTCATTTTCCCTCTGAAGCAGCAGTGAAAATGAACGACGACTGCCACATGACAAGAATTCCCTCATGCAATAGATGACTTGTTATCACCGTCGGAGACAGCACGAAATCAGACAGAAGGTGTTTCGCAAACTGAATGGCGTTTCTCATACAAACAGTTCAGAATTACGAAACCGACACTCTTCTCACAGGTTTGCTCAACATCATTACTACTCTGTCTCCTCTACTACATGATTCAGTAAGATCAGTGGTCCACAAATCCATGCACATGAGCAACTTAGTGCCAGGTATCTATATATATTTGAAATGTTCATTAAATTACATTTTAATTAATGAAGATGATGAACTATTTAGTTAATATAAAAAAAACTACTGATGGAACCTGAGCGTACGTCTTCATGACACACTTTCTGACATACCCTGTCAGAAATGAATCTTCTGTGCAGGTACATTTTTAGTTGATCAAAGTACAAACAATGTTAATGTTCCCTCAAAGGTACAACAGTGGTTTTGAGGTCCAAATGTGCACCATAAATGTTTTTCTTCTAGTGGAAAATTACATATTTCTGACTTCTCATAACCTAATCTTTACCAACAGAGAAATACATTTAAAAGCCTGTAGATGGGACAGGGTGTGTGGAGTCAATGCAACTTAGAAAATATAATTTTAATGGACAAGAGGGGTGATGCCCCAGTGACCGTTTACTACCTTTTTTTCTGAGATTGTGGTGTTCTTGACAGCCTTGAAGCTAAAGCTTTAGCATAGCCAGAAAACAATTACTAGACTAGATTAGTTAGTGATAATAGTCTAATGATAATAGCTTTTAGTTGCTAAATAAAAGCTACAAGCCATTAGGCCAAGCACAATGTTTTATTTTTCACAGTACCTTTTTTCTCTTTATTATATTAAATCCTGAAATATGTAGGCTTATACACATAAGTAATGTAGTTTCATAAAAACATTGTGTTCAATGATGCCTGAAAACATCTAGCAAACTTATGTTGCAGACCACTGTATCCATTAACAAAGCTAAATCCAATAAAACCAAGGGTTGAAAGCTATTACAGTCAACTAATGATAAAAAGATCTTTGCACATCTTATAAGGACAATGGGCCTCATTCAGCAACTGTTACACAGTCCACTTACACAGTTTTCACAAAGATTCTGATATTCACCAATGTTTTCCAATGATTTGTTCTTTGGTAAGAACAGCAACTACACATATTATACAAAAGCACCAAATCAGCCTATTCATCCTCAGCATATATATATATACATACACACACACACACACAGGGTGATTCAAAAAGATTTCAAAATGATTTATCTCACTTGTAAATACAGAACAATGCAGTAAATTGTAAATGGTTTAAGTGAGCATGAAGTTTATCATATAATATTACAAGTGCTCAATATGAACCTCCTCCAGCTGTACGGACAACATAAACGCCATAGTCAAATTCCTCCCATACTCGATTGAGCATGTTGGGTGTCACTGATATTTCGGAGATCATCAAGTGTTGTGGAACCAAAGATGAATGATCTGAGCCGTTGGAGGTTCACGGCCAATGAAAATTACGTTGCACAGTTATGATGGATTCACTCTTATTGAAGTGGAAAACGTAAAACGCTTCCTGCTCAGGGGTCTCATCTCCTCACAGATTGAAGAGAGCCATCTTCCAGTGACAGTAAGAAACTCTATAGCCCCCTCTTTGAGTTGGTATGTGATTGGTTCCTAACAGTTGTAAAAATATGGTGCTATGAAATCGGATGAATCTTATTGAATCACCCTGTACATGCACGTATATACAGTATCTCACAAAAGTGAGTACACCCTTCACATTTCTGCAAATATTATTATATCTTTTCATGCAACAGTATTATAGAAATTAAACTGGGATATAACTTATATACTGGGAATTCAGCAGAGCTACACTGGTTGCTACTGGAAACCTCATCCACTCCTCCATGACGACATCACTGAGCTAGTGCCCCACAGGTGCTCAATTGGGTTTAGGGTTTGGCCAGTCCACACCTTAACCTTCAGCTTCCTCAACAAGGCAGTTGTCATCTTGGAGGTGTGTCTTGGGTTATTTCATGCTCTGCTTTAGAATGTCACAGTATATGTTGGAATTCATGTTTCCCTCAATGAACCGCAGCTCCTCAATGCCGGCTGCACTCATGCAGCCCCAGACCATGATGCTACCATCACCATGCTTGACTGTAGGCAAGAGACAGTTGTGATAGCCATGCAGACAGAGTTGATGCATTGTGCAACATATGGTCTGAGCACTGACAGGCAGTCCTCCCTCTTCTTCAACCTCTGCAGCAATGCTGGCAGCACTCATGCATCTATTTTTTTAAACCAACCTCTGGATATGACACTGAACACATGGACTCAACTTCTGTGGTCGACCCTGGCGAGGCCTGTTCTGAGTGGAACCTGTCCTGGAAAACCACTGTATAAACATGGCCACCGTGCTGTAGCTCAGTTTCAGGGTGTTAATCTTCTTATAACCTAGGCCATCTTTGTGGAGAGCAACAATTCTATTTCTCACATCATCAGAGGGTTCTTTGCCATGAGGTGCCATGTTGAAGATCCAATGGCCAGTATGAGTGAACTGTACCCAAAACACCAAATTTAACAGCCCTGCTCCCCATTCACACCTGGAACCTTGTAATTCTAATGAGTCACATGACACCAGTGAGGGACAACAACACAATTGGGCAAAACTGGACACAATTTGGACATGTTCACTGTGAGGTGTACTCACAGTGCGGTGAGGTGTTTCACAGTCCATCTCAGGAGCAGCCTTCCCTTCACTACAGGACATTTATCACGCCAGGGTCATCAGGAGGGCCCACATCATCAGGGACAGCACACACCCCCAGCACAGACTCTTCACACTCCTACCTTCAGGCAGACGCTACAGGAGTGTGAAGTCCAGGACTACAAGACTGACTAACAGTTTCTATTCACAGGCCATCAGGCAGGTGAATATCTCACTCACTACCTCTTCCCCCCTCCCATTCTGACCAGTTTAACTTTGGTCAACCTTGCACTCAACAACAGCAGCTTACATACACTGTACTGATGCGGTCAGAACACTACTGTTTACATCTGTTACTTGCACAGAACACTATTTACTGTTTACATCTGTTACTTGCACAGAACACTACTATTTACTGTTTACATCTGTTACTTGCACAGAACACTACTATTTACTGTTTACATCTGTTACTTGCACAGAACACTATTTACTGTTTACATCAATCACTTGCACATAACACTATTTACTGTTTACATCAGTCACTTGCACAGAACACTACTATTTACTGTTCACATCTGTTACTTGCACAGAACACTATTTACTGTTTACATCAGTCACTTGCACAGAACACTATTTACTGTTTACATCAGTCACTTGCACAGAACACTATTTACTGTTTACATCAGTCACTTGCACAGAACACTATTTACTGTTTACATCAGTCACTTGCACAGAACACTATTTACTGTTTACATCTGTTACTTGCACAGAACACTATTTACTGTTTACATCAGTTACTTGCAACATGCACTTTATGAACAGCTGCTCTACATATTTGCACGTGTAACTTAAATTTTCTTTGCACATACTGTACTTTTTTAACTATTGTTTTTAATGTTATTCTTATATTTTCTATTTTTTTCAGTTCTCTTAAGATTATGTTTGGGGAATGGAGGAACAGCAAAGTAAGCATTTAATTGTACAGTGAAACCTCCTGTTCTGCTGTACATATGACAATAAAACCCTTGAATCTTAAATCTGAACTTGTGTTGCCGGCTATTTAAACATTAATAGCTGTGTGTTATTTTCAGAGGACAGTAAATCTATACTGCTATATAAGCTGTACACTGACTACTTTAAGTTATATCCAAGTTTCATTATACAGAAATGTGAGTATACTCACTTTTGTGAGTATTTTCCTCTCCTCAAGGAAACCCAGTATTACAGTATTATATGTAGTTAAAAAGCAGCTCCTGGTTTGACCAATCAGTGCTTCAGTAAATTGTGCTCATGATGTAATTGATATTAACAAGTCTATGTGGTGTCAAGGAAAAATATGGACCCAAGAAATTCTTGTTACTTTTTATTGTTTTTATGTTTATTTGAATTATGAATATGATTTTACTCTAATGTACATTGTGATGAACTCACTGCTGAGGTAAATTGTTTAAAAATTAAAAAATAAAAAATTTGCCTAAAACATTTGCACAGTACTGTATATTATATATATATATATATATATATATATATATATATATATATATATATATACACACACACATACACACACACATAAGTATATATTTATATCTATATGCAGTTATAATAACCATACTGTCATTGTGTCTGATATGTCAATATTATTATACATACACATACAAAGTGATTCAGTTTGAGATTAGTATGATGGCAGTTTTTTCTCAGAATTTTCTGCATTTGTTTAATATTCTTAGTTTGATACACCTGTTCCTATTAAGGTACTTGAATAATAATAAAAGGTCAAATAAAAAAAGAAAAAGAAAGCATTGTTAATAACTTTTACGGCATAAGTCAACATATTAACATGAAAATGCTTTAATTTATAATATGCACATAGGGCATGTTAGTATTTCTCTAACCTGTTATACTGTATACAAAAGTTTGAACAACCCCAGTGAAATGACATGTTTTGTAGATTTTCTAAGTGAAAACAAGTTAGCACATCAGGGGGAAAAAACAGTAAAAAAAAAAAATTAACAAATTGGAAACAAAAATATTTTTGCTTTGGTTAGAGTTTAAAATGTTTGGAAAGATTTACAAACATCTAGTAGCTCTGGCATAACTCAGTCAATCTGATTAAAGTGATATGTCTATAAACCATCTTAATGAGATAACTGAAGGGTCTGCTTCAGATAAGTTAGCTCACTATACATAAGCTAGCACAAATTGTCAATAATCACATAATGTTGACATAAATAAAAGGTAGTGAAGTTTGCTTTTAGGCTACTTCGCTAAAATGTGCTGCACACTGAACACACGTCTTCTCATATACAGTCACTCCTTTAGCTTGCAATGCCTGCATGGATTGGTGTGTTTGACAACCACATAAAAGTTGTCATGTGGAATTTCAGAAAGTGAGCAGAACCTGCCCCCTGCCCCTTTTAATTTGTGCCATTGCTTCATCATCATCTGATTTCAGAACAACTTTGTCTCCCAGCTGTGATCTGACGATAAATTAAAGCCAGCCCTTACACAACCAGACTGAAGCCAACACCGTCTCCCCACAAGCTTATCCACACACTATGCAGGGTTAGGAGCATAGCAATTTCAGAGAGGGAAGCAAAATTGAGGCGCCATAACATCCAGAGTTTTTTTTAACGATGAGAGGATTTGGGAGGGAGGATTTGGACCTTTTGACGTTTTTGATGTCTCAAAAGATATTTGCTTACACAACTGGGTGCAGCATAAAATGTTTAATCCGCTCCACCTTGAAATGAAGAGATTCTCTTCATTCCATTTGGGCTCCAGGTATTAGAAGCATGCTCCTGATATACTGGAAAGCAGGTGCATATTCTGGTGCCGTCTAAGAAGGTCCTTCAAGACTGACCATCTGCTCCACATGTGCATTGAGACTGAAGGTATTTTTGGCATTAATACACACACACCTGGGCTTTTAACTGTCTATGAACAGACACACACACACAAGCCAGTCAGTAACATTACAAACCACTGCTCTGGAGTAGATGTTTATATCATACTTCAACTGCACTTTTCACCTTCAGTTTCATAAAAAACAGATATACAAACATCAAACACTTTAGCCTAGTATATCTCACATAGTGCAGTGGTTCACGGCAAGATGACTGACTGGTCTGTAGGCAAGACAGACAAGCCATTTTGTAACCTGCTTCTTCACGAGGGAAGCTTAAATATCCGTTCATAAACTCCTGGAGCCGTAATTCCACATCAAACAGCCATCCCACAGGAAAAGCTCTGAACCACCACCTCTGAAAAAAAAAAAGAAAAATCAGAAGGAAAACAAGAGACGGAGTAAACAAGACCATGTGCTGTCTGAAATGAAGCTAAATATTTACCCTCTAAATATACTCTGCTTCAAGTTTATGAGTAACAATGTGTGTCACGCCTAATATAAAACTTCAAATACAGCCAGTGCTTTCAAATAATGTTTTAAACCTCTTTCCACATCTGTTCTAGTCTGGTATGCACTCAGATAGGAAAATAAAGAAAATATAAATAAAGATCTGTCTTTCTACGCACTTTCTCTATGGATTGTATTCCCACACGATAGGCTAAAAGCAAGGTGGAGTAAAAAACTATGAACTTGCAAACAACCAGCACAATACAGCATGTTTATTTTCCTCTAGTTTTACAAGCCAGACTGCCTATTATCAGAGAATCTAACACCCTTCGGTGCCTTCGATGGTCAAGATGGGCTGTTTGAGTGGCATGCAAAATAACTAACCACCATCCATGACATGCAGGAGGAGGTGATTCTCAAAGCAAACCTAGGTACAGCAAATTAGTGTGTGCGCCTGCAAACAGGGCTATTTCTGTTAAAACCCGTTAAATGTTTGAAAAGAAAACACGTTTGAATAACTTTTTTTAGTTGCACAACCATATCTGGCTCTGAAAGGCTCAGTCATGGCGTTCAGAGCAGGCAGCTACTACAAACATTTCTGTCTGGCTGATAAAATCTGCCACACAGATGCTGTGGCGAGCATAACGTGCAAAAGATATCAGACGCTCCATTTATCCGCATATTCTTCTTAGAAGCTTTACATTAGGTGGAGATTCTTGAAACTTGAAAAAAACACTAATCTTATTAATCTTATTTACAAATGTGCATCTCTAATGAACCTCCGACTGAAAAAGTTCTTTAGTGAACCATAAGTGTTTTTTCTATGGCATCACATCAAGAATCCTTTTTGGTCCTTTAATTATTCTATTACTCTGTATTCTAAAATAAAACATAATTTATCACTTACCCCAGATGCAGCTGATCAGCCAAAACGTGTTTGACATTTGATGGGCACTTTTTTAGTTTACAGTGCGACATGCTAGGCTATCATTGCTAATAAACAATGAACAATGAGTTTGGTGACAGACTTAGACTGTCACCAAACTGATTGATAAATAAATGCTCCAAAATATCTCTTAACCTTCTCCAAATGCAACCATATCCTCGTTAGTCTTTAAACAGATGTGGTTTAGAACTGGCGCGACAGCTGCTAAGTGAGTACAAAATGGACAGCAAAGATGGAGAAAAAAAAGTAAACAAAGCTTACCTCAAATCCACTTCTCATCCATAGAAATTTATTTGGAAAAGCTGTAGGTTTTAGAATATTCTGTTCACAACCTTCTCTTGTAACTGGCAGGTGAAAAATGATCACTGCATATAAATTTTTTGCATTTCTTTGCCAAAAGCCACAGTTTGCACGTTTCTGGAATTAGTCTTCGTCTTATGGAATCAGTGGTGATCTTGCGCCACTGTTGTTCTGTTTCCCAGTTACAGTTAATGAATATACAGTTGTGAAGCCTTAGCTGTCCAGTTTGAAAGAGCAGTAGTACTACAAAGGAGGACATTATGATGACGTATATAGACGATAATGTAGTTCCAATTTTAGCGTAAATGTAAAATAAGATACATACATACATACATCATTAATCTGTATAAAAGATTATTCATCTTTATAGAAACTTGGTCATAGAGCTTTTCAGTAGAGTTTTGAAGCAAATAAATTAAGATTTTGCCATGTATTTACTGAGATGAGATCGGTGACAGTCAAAGCCATTTTGAAGTCAGCTTTATCTTAAGCTTAGCTTAATAAAGACATTTTAAGCTTGTAACAGGCATAGAGATAATATATTCTTGTGATGTGGAGCGAGAAGGCAGATACACGTGCTGAGATTTATTAAGGGCAAATCCAGGGTCAGAGATCCAACACGGATTGATAGGGGGACAGACATGACAGACACCAGAATCCAACAAGCAGAACAATACAAAGACTAGTACAAACAACACAACCAACAAAGACAAGGGGCAAACACAGGGCTTAAATACACAGGGAAAATGAGGGACAGATGGAAAACAGGTGGAGACAATCAGGGGCAGAGTCATGAAACGAGGGGGCTAAACCAAAACAAACGCACATGGGCTAAACCAAAACAAACACACATGGGCTAAACCAAAACACGAACACATTGACAGGACTTGGAGGGGCCAATTGTGACAATTCTCTGCTTTGTTGGTCTCAGGTTTAAGTAACTCCTCCTTCGAAGGCTTGAACTCATAGTCTTTTATTAATGGGGCATTAGCCAGGACCTCCTCAGCCAACTCTAGTGAGGACAGGAACCACTTAGAGAATGTCTGTCAGCAGCAACCTGTTATGTTAAACTGGCAATTCTCAGTTGGTTGGATTTTATAGTCATGAATTTCAACAATAACAGCTTTTTCGAGCAGTGACAATGAAGCCACATTTGTGTGCTTTGAAGCACTGTGCTTCCTTGAGAGATATGTGCTCATAAGATGTCTGTTCTTCCCATATTTTCAGTTTTACTTGGCTGTAGTGGGAATTACCAACTGCACATTGTCCCAGAAATGCCGCAGAAACATTTAATGAGATACAAAAACAATAACTTTACAAGTAAGCACTTAGCTAAAACAGTAATGAACAAGAAAAAGAACATACGTGATGCTTCACCCCACCCCACTTTGCCAAGCCTGTCCAGATCTGCCAAAGCTGAAATCTGGCTACTCTAGTTATAGTGTTTGTACATAAAACATAATGTTAGAGCAGCAAAGAGTTAATTGTGTTATTCACCTCACGCTTTGACAATGCTACAGTGCGCAACCTGATGGCAATGGCTCATCTTGGCTTCAAGGAGAAGCTATTGAATTACTGAAGAACAGTCTGAGAAGCAGTCTGCCAGCACTGTAACCTGAAGGAGTGGCGTTAGCTGCTTGAGTGCTACTTGAGCTGGAGGGGGAAAACAGCCAAAGCCACTCAGGAATTTGCAGCTCATGCCTGGGTGCCTTCGCTGGCGAATGAGAAGGAGGAGAGCAAATAAGGTCTGATGGGTTGGAGGTATGGTGTCACTTTCATTTTTAGATCCAAGGTTGCGGACGAGCCTGGCGAATCAACAAACAACGAGGCGAAGGAGACACAACACAAACACGGCGCCGCCACAGCACATGCTTTTAAATGGACGACATCTGATGCACAGTCCAAAAGACTCAATATCTTCTCGGCCATAATGTTCCCTTCTTACTCTCACTCTCTCTCCCTCTTTTTCTTTCTCTCTTTTTCTGGAATGTTCCAGCTAATACACCTTGGCATGACAGATTTATGCTTTTAATCAGCTGGTCATTACAATATGAGCGCCGGGTGGCGAGGAAAAGATGAAATGAAGGCGTAGGATGGATGTGATTAAAATGAGGCCCGAGACGAGGAGGAAGAGGGAGGGAGGGGCAAGAGAGGGTTCATCTGTGAGTAGATCTAGGCAACCATATCTCATTTCTCTTCACTTTCACGGCTCCGTAATATAAGCTGACAGAATACAGCTCCACGCAGCGTGGGACAAAGCCTGGAAGGTTGGCTGAGTGCAAAACTTCACCTTGTCCTCCGTTCTGTTGCCTCACTTACGCTTTCTACATTGGCTTGTTATAGAGGCAGCGTCATCTTTACTGTTTCTCAGCTGAGATGCCAGAGGGGGGTCGGCTACATGGTTTGGACCACTTTAAACGCATTCTTCTCCATCATGCTGCAGATGTACAATACACCATCCCGCAGGTCGCTCGCAGCGGGGCCACCACACACACACCAAACATGCTGGCAACCAGACCCTCCTCTTCTTTTTCTCTCCTCTCTTTATCTCTCCCTCCTCAGGACCAAATAAATCACCCACCGACTCACTGTCTTACTCTCTCTCTGACCGGCAGCTGAACTTCTACCTTAAAAGAGCAGTTTGAAAAGAGAGTGCGCGGCATGCAGGCCTCCTTTTGCAGAGTTTTAATACCAATGTTGTTTATCTCATAATAATACTAGGAGCACCATCCTATGAGCATGTATGGCTGAAAGTAAATAGCAAGATAAATCTCTTTAATAAAAGGACCCAAAGCTCCAGTGATGCGTTTTATGGTGATGAATATCACCTGTAAGCCAATACTGCTTTATTAACTGTCTTCAGTAGTTTAATATCATGATTAAGATGGGCGACCAGGCCACACATCATCTGTTCAAAGCTGCATTCTACTTGCCATTCTGGTGCTTTCTCTAAATAGTGTTTACTGTTTTTATACCCATAGGTATTATTGAGATAGGATTAGTTGATCATGAGCAAGAGGACAGACATGAATGATGTAAGTCTCATACAAAGATATCATATCAGTCATTTTTATGGACTTTGTGCTCCTGCATCAGTACAGATTCTGAGGTCTTTTACCTATTACATAACAAATCATAGAAATAACTCCAAGTTATATTAGTCCCATTCGAATTGCCTTGTCAGTAAATATTCTGTGAATATTATGTACGAAAAAATATTATGAATATAATATAAATATTATGGATGAAATCAACACAGTTATAAGTATGTATTGGTCAACCCCAAGCATACAACTCCAAACAGTCAGACAGCTAAAATAGCTTAAAAAAGATGTGTGTGATGTAGACTGTAAATTCACGTTAACAGGACACTGTATTCAGTTAGGTAGGTGGTTAGGGTAAATAAAATTGGATGAATTAAATGCCTGACCATGTTTTCTATTTATAAGCCGCTGAATGTATTACATTTTGGGAAAGCAGTGGGTAAATAAAGTAGCCACTAAAATCGCTGTAATTTATACTGAGATTTCTTATCCCATGCAAAATGGCTTATAAACATATCAGATGTCTATGCAAAATAGCTTATACCCCACCTCCCCATGCAAAACTAATTCCATCTGAATAGTACTTTAGAAGTTAGAATATATGACTTTCCTTTTTCTATGCTATTTAAATGCTATACTATAATTGCATACTTAAGTACATAGTTGTTACACGATAATTTATGTTTACATTCTGCATCGACGTCGAAGTCTGCGTCCGTCACATTTTTTCTTTTGGTGACAGGAAATGGCGAAATTGGGGCTGATTTTTTTAATGAACATGTGTGGTCATTTCTCAGCTTGTTTAAATCAACCTATACATGCGAGTCTGAGATCAGTCTAGAGTCTCTGGACTGGAGTCTTGAGCCTTTATTAGAGAACTGCGCTGTAGTCTTGTTTTTAGTCACTGGTATTCAAAAGTAAACTCGACCAAAAGCTTGCAGTCATTAGGATGTTTCAAGAAAAGAGGTAAGACATCTATGTTAGTCTGTAGTTATGTGAGGTGTAAGTTAGCTAGCTGTTGTATCAACTAATCTAGTAGAGGCTTTAGTAAGGAATGTGATCTCTAACTCACTAAAACCTCAGATAGATTAGCTGATGCATGGTGTGCTAGCCTGCATACTTGCAAGCAAAACTACATGCACCCAGCAGTTTTTCTTGCAGCGTCTTTCCTTAAACACATGTACTACATGTAGCACTTCATTCTGTCCTTCAGTTTGCAGTTTTTTTCTGAAAGACTTACTATTTTAATCCGCTGTGAGCTGCCAGAGAACAGCATTACAGTAATGACAAGTTCATGACCACAGCAACACTGACAAGGTCAAGGGTTTTATTCATTTATGGAATTAAGTAGTTCTAATTTCATTACATTAAATTTATGTTTTTTTTTCTCAGGCCAAAATTTCATGAGTTGTAAGTATCAAGTCTATGTTGAGTTGTAAGTCCGTCAACATATGAATTCTCATCTCTGGTAATTAACATCAAATGACACCATGCTTTTGTTATCATATCTTACTACTGCAATTTTTTGAAGGATTAAACACAACTGCTACATACAGTAAGCATTTGTTCTGATGATCGTGCTGCCTGCTGCCTACCAAATGTTCTTTCTAGAACATCAATAAATTAGATTAGAATTCCATACAGCAGCTAACAGTGGATACAGGGCTGCACAGTGTACTCAGAATCAGGGCCAGATTAACACTTCCTGAGGCCCGGGGCTAATTACCAGGATGAGGCCCTTCATATGATGTTCTGACGCATGACCTCACACAAACCCACTGACACATCAGCGTACACAGTACCAATCTATGACAGACTACCGTTTAAAGTGAACTGGTATTATGATTTCAATTCAATTCACTTCAATTCAATTCATTTCAATTCAAGGGTAGCTTTAATATCATTACTGAATCGTTACTGAATAGTTTGCAAAAAAAACAAAACACATTTCCAGTAGATGGGGAGTAAGACAACCATTCTCTTGCCACCTTCTCTCCATTTCTGAGCGAGCGACTGAACAATGTTTTGCTCAGACATCGCTTCTGATTTTTATAGCTCCTTTCAGAAGCCGAAAAATCTTTATGTTGCCATTGTGTGGGTGCTTCAATTCCCTTTCCGACCCAATAGCTTCGCATCTCCTCATTAACTTCTCCCCAGCATGCAATATCTGTTGATATATCTATTTTCGCCCCTGCCTCAGAATCAACAGGCTCATCTGCTACATTACCCACTGGTTCTTCTCCATCACTTGTTTCCTCAGAGATTGTAGCACTATTGCTAGCAGACTGGCTAGTTGGGCTGGTTAGTTGGCTAGCGGTGGTTGGCTGCTGTCCATCACTGACAGTTGCCTCTTTGCTGGTGGTAGCTGCTACAGCAGGCTGACTACTCCACATGTTGGTTAATTTGGGTGTTTTCTGTAATAATTCTGTCGCTCTTTCCTTTTTTATTGATTGTAATTTTCGTTTTTTTGCTCCGCTCTCGTGTTTCCTTTGGCCCGACATTTTCGCTTGTTTCGTTTTTTTTTTTTCTATTAATTTTTGTCATTTGACATTCAGCGACCGGAGGCCCCCCTAGTGGCGAGGCCCGGGACTGCAGCCCTTTCAGCCCATTCTTTTAATCCGGCCCTGCTCAGAATGCCATTCATGCTGTCAGTGCGCTGACATTCTACAGTAATGAATAAGCTGGATAGAACAGTAAGACAGACAGTGAAGCTGAGTGAAAGAGCAGACCCTGCAGACAAAAACAAAGCAAATCAGCACACCACTGATTGAGAGAGAGAGAATCACAAACAGCTGTGCTCTCGTCTCCCACGCCACCCCTGCTCAGAAAGAGACAGAATGAGGGAGACTCGTCGTCCGAAGGCAGCTGAAAGCAGCTGGCTGAAATGAAAAACGTCACTCATGCTGAAGTCACCCTAGATTCCTCCAACAAGAAAGCCCCCTAAGCCAGAACGGACCATAAAAACCACAAACCAATTAGAACTGGTCACATATTACTCATTACGGAGCGATAAATCCAGCTCTATGAGTGCTTTTGAATTATGTGCAAGAGAAACCAGCCATTCAAACACCAAACAGTATTTTCAACAGATGTGGAGAGATGTATTTGGGAAAGTGGTCGTAATTAAGGAAATAGAAAAGGATCTGAAGTTAAACCCTGAAAAGATATCAGCAAAAGGCACCAGTGGAATGAGTGCAGGGGGGAGAGAGAGAGAGAGAGAGAGAGAGAGAGAGAGAGAGAGAGAGAGAGAGAGAGAGAGAGAGAGAGAGAGAGAGAGAGAGCCACCACCCTACCGACCAGCAACACTACATAAGATTTTGAAAATGTACAAACATATCACTAAGTGTGTTAATTAGTATGATTATAATTATATTGATAATGGTAATATTATTATGATGGTAATTATTATTATATAGTATGTGCTATTTCATTGTTATTATTACTGTTATAAGGTCTTGGCAATACTGTATCTTACACAGTCATGTTAATAAAGCTATTCTGAATTGAACAGAGAGAGAGAGAGAGAGAGAGAGAGAGAGAGAGAGAGAGAGAGAGAGAGAGAGAGTGAGAGTATGTGTTGAGAGTAAAGCAGAGAGAAAGAAAGGTGGTGGGAGAGAAATACAGACACAGATGGACAGAGAGAAACAGAGTGAGAAGGAGAGACATGGACAGACAGAGAAAGGGTGTATATAAGTGGGCTCGGGGGCTTGTTGGCTGATTAGTGATTCACACACAGCTCAGAGTGGGTAACATTCGTTTTCATTATGTTTTGCCCAAGACTGAACCCACAGTTATTGCTTGCGGCTTCTCATAATGTATTTCTCAAAGCCATACCTACCTTTTATATTCTAGACTTAATATTAAACATTCTAAACCAAACACTTTGTAGTTTCCACTGTTACAGAGTTCTGCCTTCAGTTACTCAGTTATATAACATTTCGGGGGAAAAAACTAATATTAATATATTTCACAAATGGAAAAATTATAAAAATCTCTCTGGAGGAACTCGTCTGCAGAAGTCAGCATTACTTTACTCTAGAGAAAAATGTACCAGATGTTTCTGTGTGCTGCATATTCACTCCTGAAGTAAAGGGTTCTTTGGAGCGATGCCATAGCAGAACCACATTTAAGGACACAGTAACCACTACTGTAAAAGACATACGTGACTGTGCAGGACCTTTTGAAAGTTTAAAGGGGATCAGTCTCACTGTCAGATAGCCTTGCTCATTTTCCTAGGCCCTCAAAATAAACATTCAGAATAAAAGTCATGACATTTTGCTGGGCAGTTCCAGAGATACGGAACAGTTTTATTCCAGAGCCTAAAAACGTGATTCCTACATATCCCAGAGTTCATCTGCACTGGTTCATGGTTGTGGGGTCATATCTATATTGGCACTGCATGACCTGTCCATGTCCCCTCATGTTTAGCATTGCTACTTTTGGTAAAGAGCTGCATTTTCTGTGAAATGGATAAACATGTTTATTTTGAGTCAGTCAATATGTTGATTTGTGTTGGTGAAGAATGTGTAGGAAGAAAGGTCAGTCTTTTTCACACCACTGACAGCTATAAGTAACCCCAGCTCTGATAAAAACACATCTGTTTGAAACATGCCCAAAGACGTCATTGGTACTCTCTTAAAAAGACAGTTCTTCAAGGGTTCTTTAGTAAAGACCGGGGTTCCATATATAACCCAGATCAAATGGTTCTTTGCATGGTGAAACTGCTCTTCAGATTGATGGAGAATGTGCTGTATATAGATCTATATACAGCCTTTTTGAAAAGGGTTCAGTAAAAGGAGGTTTGTTTTTTTGTGAAATGGATTGGCTGATGAAAAAAGCTGTTTCAAACTTCTGGCACGATGCAGCACCATCAGACATTAAAAATAAGCTAAACACGACTGTTCCTTTTTAAAAAGCTTCCACACGATGTAAAGCTTCTAGGAAAAACCTTCTATACTCCACGAAAACTTTAAAAAGGTTGTTTTCAGGTTGGATTTGCTTTGAATAACTCTTTTTGGTGCCTGTTTTAAAGAGTGTTACATCAGTTAACTATCCAAAAATTTTATATTTCTAAGATAAACTACTACATGGAATGTGTATATATATTTCTGTTGTCGGAAGAAAACCTTGAATCTCCAAAATGGTACTTTTACAGAAAAAGAAAAAAATGACTTTACTTTTAATGTAAGTCAATGGAACCAGATGTTTTTCCCATTCATTTGGGGTCAGTTCTTTTAGTCCATTCATCATGAAATTCACGTACAATGTAAAGGGTAATAAGTATTTTCAAATTATGTAAAAAACTGAAAAATGTTAAAAATGGAGATATGATGTTTTCCTTCAACAACAGAAATATGGGTGTAACCTGTAGTGATGAGGTGGACGCATGAGCTGAGATAAGCGAGATTTATTCACGGCAAATCCAGGATCAGGGTCGAAACAGTCCAGGTTCAAATAGCCAACACAGAGATAAGGTGGGATGGACATACTGAAACAAAACACAGACAGAAATACACAACAGAGGCCGGAATAACAAAACACTAGCATATAAAACATACAGCAAACACACAGCACAATCAAACCAACACAATCACAAGGGACAAACACAGGGCTTAAATACAAGAGGGCTAACAAGGATTAACAGGACACAGGTTCAAACACAGGTGGGAACAATCAGGGGCACATGTGGACGCTCAGAAAGTAAACAAAAAGCACACGGAGGAGTGGGAGGAGCCCATCATGACAGATCCTCCAACCTAGGCGCGTGGCTCTGAAGCGCGCCAAACCAAAAACAGACAGAACTAAACAAGGACGGGACTCGGGACAGGACGAACAGAAGACTGAACAGGCACAGGAGCAGACACAGGAACAGAAACAGGAACGACAGAAACACACACCGGAGTAGAAACAGAAGGACAATGCAGAACAGGAGCAGACACAGACGGAGAATACAGAACAGAAGCAGAGGGCACAGACACAGAAACGGGAACAGAAGCAGGCACAGGAACGGAAACAGGCACAGAACCATGAGACAACAGAAGCCAAAGGCACAGACTGAGGAGAGCAAAAACACAGGAAAAGGCAAAACAGGTGACACAGCAGACACAGGTGTAACAGGAGGCCCACAGAGAGCAGACATAGGAGAAACAGGGGGCCCACGGGGAGTAGCAGACGCAGGCGAGGGCAGGACAGGCGGGACGGGCGGGAACAAAGATGCTGCGACATCCATGGAGGCAGGCGGCAAGTCTGGAGGTGCAACAGGTCCAGAGGCGCGGCGACTGGCGGCAGGTCCAGAGGCGGGTCCGGAGGCGCGAATCTGCCGCAGGGTGGGGCCACAGGAACAGGCGTGTCACAGGGTGCGGCCATGGGATCAGGAACTCTGGAGGCGAACTGCTGCTCCAACCTGGAGGAACAGGCAGAAACAGTACCCACTTGGCCGCTCCCAAGGCCCACTTGAGCTATGGGACGCTCGCAGTGGCACCTGAGAACGAGCCGAGTGCCGTAATATGGGCTTTCTTCATGTTCCTTCCATCTAGCCTCATCTTGCGCTGCAGGTCACTCCTCCCTGCAGCATTGCTCAAGACAGGCAGACCCAAGGCGCTTACCTGAGCTCTCGTCGTCCAAATCGAAGATGGGATGGTCCTCGTGTCCCCTCAGCGCCAGGGGATTTGCTTTCTCTGGCTTGGTGGCGTTGGGATCGGGGTAATTCAGCCTGCGTAGAAACAGCCGGAGTTTCATCCCAACAGAACAGCCAAAAAACAGAATCTCGCTTTCTTGCTGCGTCCTCGACAGGTTGGTCTTTCTGTAACGTGGAGCGATGAGGTGGATGCATGCGCTGAGATAAGCGAGATTTATTCAGGGCAAATCCAGGGTCATAGTTTAAATGGTCCAGGTTCAAATAGCCAACATGGAGATAAGGTGGGACAGACATATTGAAACAAATAAAGACAGAAATACACAACAAAGGCCGGAATAACAAAACACTAGCATATAAAACATCCAACAAACATACAGCACAATCAAACAAAGACCAACACAATCACAAGGGACAAACACAGGGCTTAAATACAAGAGGGCTAACAAGGAATAACAGGACACAGGTTGAAACACAGGTGGGAACAATCAGGAGCAGGGCCGAACTCAAACAACAAACGCACGTGGATGATCAGAAAGTAAACAAAAAGCACACGGGGGAGTGGGAGGAGCCAATCGTGACAATGGGCCAAATTATTGTTTGATAAATATTGATTTATGATTAAGTGTGTTATTGTGCTTCTTTTCCAAATCTCTATTCTATGAAACCTCATATTTGTAGTTATCATTCAATACCTAGTTTGGCTAATTAGTGCTTTATTTAACTAAATCATGTATGCTGGTCCCCACGACCCTGACGGGGAAGCGGATTAGAAAATGGATGGATGGATGGATGTATGCTGGTGGTTCCACACGATGTAAAGCTTTCAAGAAAAAAAATGTTCACACTCCAAGAAAACAATTTTTTTTTTCCATTTTCACACATCTCATCCATTGAAAGGTTCTCAGCCATTGAAATACTCTTCTAAGCAATGTTGGCTTTAAATAAGTCTTTTGGTGTCTATTTTAAAGAGTCCTCCATTAGTTAATTGTCAGAAAATATTCAATATTGCATGTTAAGCTAAATCACATCAAAATAGTTTTTAGGCATAACAAAAATAAAAATACCTTTCTGTATCCATTCAAAATTATTCTGCTTCTTATTATCACATGTGCTTTTATAAGGGCATAACACTTAACACAAGATTATCACCTTCACAATGAATATAAATAGCAGAAGGAATGATACAGTAAAGTGTGGGTGAAAATGTATCACTTTTAGTGCATCGTTTTCTGTTGATATAAGATACAATATTATGAAACTTGGCTCTTAAAATCATTTAACACATCTCTGAGAATACTCAAACAACTGCACAATGTCACAGAATGACAGCACACTGAAGTGTTTTCAGGCATCTTCTCCCCATCTTCTCTCCTCATCTTCCAAGCCAAATATCCTCTTGAATTACCTGCCAGACGAGCCTTCTTTTCCTTCTCATGTGTAAATTAGGCCTATTTGTTTAAGCACACACTGGAGAATCTTCTGCAATCATATCTGCTCTCGCTCACTGCTTCATATCATCCTGTCAGCTGTCAACAAGCCTCTCAGCTCAAAGTGAAGAAGCGTCAGCTAAACAAATATGACATCTCCACTGGTCCAGTGTGAAGAGAAAGCAACCATTTTACATCTTAATGACTCATCATCGTGATGCAGGCGAAGCTGTCAGTCTTATCACAGATGCACGCATATAGACAACCGTTTCAGAAATGGTGACATTTAGACAAGCGCTGATTGTGCCAGCGAGAGACTGCAACTTTTTCCATATCAGAGAAATCATTAAAGACGACTTTGGAAGCCCCATGGTTTCAATCAGGATAGAGGCAGATCTGAGGCAATATGTGGAATTTTGAAATTCCAGTACCTTCAGGCAGTGAATCACAACACACTTTTTCTTGAGTATTTTTAGAGACGTGCTGAGCACTAAACTGTGTACCATTCATTCCCTTTCAACGAACCGAAGTGAACCGTATTTGACATAAAGCTTCTACCTTGACAAAGAGCAGTTATTTTTGTTTCAGCTGCCCTGCGATGGAGCCAGGTATGACTCAAGACCAAGCAGGTAGGCCTAAAGCAGTGCTTTGATCAGCAGCAAGGCCTAAGACAGCTGTTTGTTGATGATAAAAAACAAGCTGTGTTGAACTGTCCTCCACCCTGGCATGACACAGCTCTATAAAGCGGCCCATCCTCCAGCACTCAATAAAACAAGAGAAACACTAGAGATTACTGCCCCATTTTTAGAAGGCTGAGATCAGACAATAGAGAACCTTAGGGTGTCTGGTGGTATGAGGCAATAAATGTGTATGTGTGGAGGAGTGGTTGGAGGAAATGTGTATATGTGGAGGTGTGTGTGTTTGTTTTCGTACATTTTCAGGACAAGAATGTGCTGACTACATAGGAAAACGGAAAACAGGCCTAACCCACAATGTCAGGACCAACTAAAATACACTGACCCTGTTAATTGCTAAATACTAAAGGGAAAATAGTTTTCTTTTTTGTTACTGAGGTTAAGGTTGGGTTTAGGTTTGAGTTTAGCACTTAGTAATTCTTATTACACAAAGTTAGTTATGTTTACATAATACATATGGGAAATTATTGTTATGGATAGGTAGTTATATATACACCAATCAAACATAATATCATTATACCTCGTTTCTACACTCATTGTCCATTTTATCAGCTCCACTTACTATATAGGTGCACTTTGTAGCTCTACAGTTACAGACTATAGTTCATCTGTTTCTCTGATACTTCGTCAGCCCCCTTTTACCCTGTTCTTCAGTGGTTAGGACCCCATGGACCCTCACAGAGCAGGTATTAATTGGGTGGTGGATCATTCTCAGCAATGCAGTAACATTAATGTGGTGGCGGTGTGTTAGTCTGAGTTGTGCTGGTACAAGTGGATCAGACACAGCAGTGCTGCTGGAGTATTTAAACATGGTGTCCACTCCTCTGTCCACTATTGTGAATAAAAATCGCTTCACTTACAAAAATTGCTTCTAGAATCTTCTAGAACTTCATCGCAGGTTCTTCACAACCAATTTCTGAAAGAACACTCCACAGGGAACTGCATACTCTGACCATATGGAGCAGAGTGGCACACAAGAAGCCTTTGCTCACCTCTGCTTACAAAGGTGCCTGGTTACAGTGGGTAGAGAGACACAAAAGTTGTATTGTTCATGACTGAAAACACGTTATATGGTCAGATAAATCTTGTTTCTGCCTGTACGTGAATAATGCTAGGCATAGTGCTCATCATTGCCCTCTTCTGTATTCCAGGATGAGAGTTCTCGCATTCACAGGGCTGCAAATATGACTGATTGGCATGTTGAACATTTAGGAGCATTCACATTCATCTGGACTGTCCCGCAATTCTTTGATGCAAGAGTGACTGAACACTGATGTTGCCTACATCCAGAATCTTGTCCAGTCCATGCAAAAATCTAATTTGTTTGATCCTGCATCTTCACAAGATATAAAAACGTGTGTGTGTGTGTGTGTCCTGAGTGTTTGCACGTCTGCAGTTTATGACAGGGTCGCTGTTGACCAGTGTCCCTGTCTCGTCCGGCTGGCTGATAAATCATCGCTCCCCAGCCTAAAGCCTTAATCCTACAGGAGTCAAAAGCAGCCTCACAAAACCTGCAGCACCAGGCCACTGAAAGCACAGTCTTGGACATAACAAGACTGAGCTAATCTCTTCCTCTCAGGCCATGGAGCCTCGCTTCGGCTTGGATAACGAACGGTGGGTTTAAAGGAACACTTTGAGGAAGGTAATGGAAAAAGTTCGAATGGAAAAAAAACGTGTAAAACAGATTATTCACTGTCAAGCCCTAACAGTCCCCAATCTCAAATATTCCCACTCTCTTATTTTTTGGTTTTGGACTATAATTACTTTGCTGCATTAGATGCATAGGCCTATTTAACGAATTGTGATAATGTGCATCACAGAAGTGAATCATCAGTCTACTGGATTAATGGTGGGGAATCTGCGGCGATTAGGAGAAACTCAGAGTAATGGATAAAGTCTTGATATACACAAACATGCTCACCTACTGCAAACTCCAATCGCAATCATTCATTGCTACTGAAGCCATATTTGTCATCACTTTTTGTAATAAAATGGTTTTGTAAGACTTTCCAAAAATTTCCTGGGTCCATGAGCAAAATTTAATCCAGACCAGAAAGACTCTAGACTCCAAATTTAAGCGGCTTTCTGAAGAAGCTTACTCATGCTTCCCGTGTCTGATAGTGAGATTAGCCAGCTGGCTAAATGGTTCTCTTAATGCCCCCTGATATGAGTTTATTGAAGTCTTATGAAAATGGGAAAATCGGGACATACAAGGCATGAGTACCAACCTGCCACATTTCTCCTATCTGAACACATTTGTCATTTCACAAACAGCCTTGCTTAAAGCATTTATACAAATCCAAATGTTACTAGTCAAGATTAAAAAGTTTGTTTAGATAAATGAGTCACTTTCGCCAACTCCTGACTGCTTTAACTGGATCGACTATACTTAGCCAGCTAGCGTACCTTGGCAGAGTGTGCTAACAGCATACTAAACCTGCCAGTCTTTTAAGTCTTACTGATAGCACCTTCAAACACTTCAGCTCTCTTACAACCTACAGATGCTAACAGCATACTGAAATGGCTAGCCTCATTTCTTTGCCACTTCATACTGTGTAATAGCACCATTATTTAAGTATCGGTTTGAGTTGCCTTGCTTCAATTGCATGCTAACATTACTGGCTGTCAAAATTGCTAAATTAATAATGTGCATACTGTTAGTGTTAGCATCATAAGGAGCTCATTATGTTTCTGAAGTGATGCACAAAAGTGTTTCACATTTTCATTTTCATTAGACACCATCTGCTTACCTTAAAGTAAACTCTTCAAAAGTATGAAAACCTTATTAATGTCACAAAAATACACCCTTTAAAGTAGAACCACTACAGAAGTCATTTAAACCTACTCACAATGGTCACATCTGTTAGGCGTAAGGCTTATGATCGACAGTTGTCCTCCATTTCCCCTACGTTGGCACTAATGCCATGCTGCTGTTCAAATACGTCAGTTCAGCAACTTGAAATTCTGCATAACATATACAGCTCCAGCACCTGTGCTGCTGCACTCTGCAATCTGCTTATCATCTTACTGATGCGGGATGCGAGCTCAGATCAGTACAGTGGATGTGCAAGTTAATTTCCCTTTTGCTTCCCCAGCAAGTTATGGGGTAATGCAGCACTCTGTGGCCTTAGAAATGGAAATGAATGACGGAGGGATATAACACAGGGAAAGATACAGGGAGTTAGATAGAGAGAGGATAAAAGAAAACAGAGGTAGGGATCAGAAACATTTTTCAACAAAATCCAGCCATTTCTTAAGATGCCAAGAAGTGCGCCAAGAACCACAGGCCAGTCTTGATATAAATGCATGCCTAGAAAAAGTGTCTTCGTGATGTAAGTCAGAACCACTAAATAGTTGGCTTTGCTCATGAAAAAGCCACAATCAGCAAAGAAACACTGCATAGCAGCATGTCTCTTACTCCTGAAAATGAAAGAGGATTAGCGTAGCGTTGGCCGGAGATGACTTCCATGGTATCTCGCCAGCCTTTTTGAGACCACATTAAACAATGAACTGCCTATACTGTGAATGAGAAAGAATGCAGGGTCATAGAAGGAGGAAAACCAAACCACAACTGTTCCATTCTGAACCTTTGTTTTTACTCTCACAAGCCAGATCCCTCTCTGGCCAAAAGAAAAACGAAGGCCCCGAGCTGAACAGCAAACCAAATGTAACCACTGCAAAGCACAGAGACAGACGATGGCAAGCCATTGTTTGATTGGATGTGTGGTGAGGATGTGGTTAAGAAGCAGAGGCAATTGCACAGACTCTGGCAGCGATGAGGAGAGATTAGCAGATTGGCTTTTATTTCCTGCATGAGGAGTTGAGACCCTTGCAGTGGCCAGGCAGACCCTTCGCTGGACAACCTCATAACGCCTTAATGAAAGGTGGCAGGGACAAGGTGTGTGGGGTGGGCAGTATTATCACAGCATAGGGGGAAATGAAAGTCCACTGTGAGTCCGTCTAATCTCAGTATAGTCAGAGGCAAAGGCAATAAGGATTTGGTAATAAAGCACTGGGCTGGGTGAATGGGAGGAGGCATAGAGAGCATGCTGCAATCATGCCCCCAGCCACCTCAATGTGGAGGGAGACAGAGATTAACAACACGTAAGAGGCACAAACACACACACACAGACACAAACACAAACGCTGCCTCGAGGGGACAGAGGAAATGGGAAGAAATCTGATAGCCAAGTAAATTACTGATGAGACAATGAGACAAAACTGATTTTTCAAAGTAATATTAAAAATCTGTTACACTATTAGATGATACGTTCAGGCTTATGTCTTATTAAATACTTCAAAACCAAAGTTCATTTTCTATCTGTTTTAGACACCTGCAACAGTGAATACTGATTTTTGTAGTCTTTTTTTTTTTGCCACCATAAAGCATCTAATTTGGCAAATTACCTACCTTGCTCAGTAGTTAGCTTACCTTATTGACTAATATGAAATGATATACAGCACTGCACTCTGCCCTCTGTCTACATTTCCTCCCATTCATACACACAGTCAAGCAAAGCAAAGGAATTTCTTTTCTCTTGAGTGTAAACTCTTGCGTTAGCTATTTTTTTTTAAGTTTTCACACAATGAAAATTTTTAGATGTAAAAAACATCATGTAGAGTGATTTGAAGTGCAATACTCTATTCCAGAGAGGCTTGCCTGGTCAGAATTGGTGATAAGAACCTGATGTTCTAAGAGGTTGACACCTCTAACAGCTACCTCACAGAAAGATACCACAGGAAATGCTTATGAATATGCTGTCTGATGCCTGAGACAATGAGTGTGTTTACACTCTTTCTATAGTTATCCGATTATTCAAATGGTCATGTAAACCCCATACTCCAACCTAGAAATCTGATAGAGAGCTGTATTTTAGCTATGTAGAAACCAACTACATTCCCTGAGTTTTCTTTATCTTCTAGATGATGTTCGTTTTTAAGGTAAAGTTTAAGGTAAAGGTAAGATAAAGTGGCAGAATGTTTTTTTTTTGTGTGTCTGTATGTTTGGTTTTTTTTTTAAATCTGCAACATGAAGTTTGAGTTTTACATTCATGAGGCAGAGGGACACATGCAGGGTGCTTTAAGTCAGAATAGTCACCAAAGAATTTTACCACTTTTCACATTCTCCAGGATATCTATACATTAAAATATATAATAATGGCTATATTTGTGTTTTAGGTACTATAAGTCTGTGAGTTTCTCTAGAACAGAACATCTCATATCAAACCCCACTTAATGACCTTGTATACATATCAACTGTTAAATTAGATATAAAAGTTTTTTGTTAAATAGCTATTTAATTTGGCTTTAACACTAGCGTGAGTATTCATAAAGTGGAGTAAACATTTGCCTGATCCTCTATCTCTACATAAGGATACTTCAGTGATTAAAAATGACCACTGAGGTTATGCTGTGGAAGGTGTTAAATTTTGGGGGTTCTATGTTTCTTCTATACTACTTCTGAGAGAGTGGTAAAACCATGAGTATTCAAATGAATGATAAGTAAAATAATATAACAATAGAAGACAAATTTGTAGGTTTTAAAGAAGTCAAGTTTGATTTAGCATATGTAAATTTTACAAATGTTGAAGTGCCATGTAAAAGTACAGGAAGAAATCTAGAAATAAACTTAAAATGTTTTTAAAATGTCTGTTTTAATGTTTTTATTGTAAGCAATTTTATTTATGTCCTACTTTACCAGTAACATCTTGGTAAAGTGGAACAGAGTTTTACTGATAAACTGGGACAACCACATGGGAGGCTTATAGGTTAATGCTTTTTTGTTGTGTTCATTATTTATTTATTTCAACAATAATGAGTTAATTAGCATTAGCCATAGTAGGCACTGGCCTCTAGAGGCTTTCCACAGCATCAGAAGGAGATCCATAGGCTTGTGTTTGATTATTCTGGACAGTTTTGGTCTGGAAATACATGGAAAGATACTTTCCATGTATTACTTTGTGTAGTTACAAGGATGTGAATTGTTGCAACAGCTTCCCAGCTTGCTAGCATTGGCCAGCTCCTAATTATTAGAACTTAAATTAGTCTGATACATCTTCGTATAACTATATAAACTATAACAATCACTATGTAGCAACTACAAAAATTTCTAGCAACTCAAAAATGTGCATAAACTACATCAGGATATATCCCTTTATCCAACTCTTTGTCTGGTGTCTCTGGTGCTGTCTGGGTAAAATAAAGTATTGACTGCAGTGGCAGGAGTTGAGAGTTAGAGTCAACTCCAGAAAACTTATCATGCATCATTAATTGGTATCAATCTTGGGTAGACACCAAAAACCATAAAGCTGTAACATTTGGTACTGGAGCAATGGCCAATGGAAAGTTCCAGTTGTCTGATGCTAAAGGATCTGGTGCTTTGTGTGGTGAAAAAACATCCCTAATGTTAGCCTTCCAAGATAAAGATTAAGCATAAACCTAGACTGAAAAGAACCAACCATTTGGGAATGGATATTTGCTGTCGAAAGCAAAATGTAGTCCAGGACCAGGTTTGCCCCCATCTGGGAAAACAAACCTTAGTGTTGAGCGTCTATTTAGACTTTTGTATAAATTATTTTATTTATTCTTTTTTTTTTTTTTTGGCATGTTGTATAATTCTCAGCAAAATGAACAAATGAATGTGGAAGTAGGCCACATACGTTATTTAAGGACACAATGAAGGATGGCTCTGTAAGCTATGTTTAGCAGTTAAGTGGGGATCATGGTGGGGTCATGCCCTCAGAGCAGCCGGAAGACACTGTTTACTGCACGCTTGTGTGCGCCCATATGCTGGTTATTATGCTGGTATGCAGGGTTATATCAGGTTACTGCCAAACCGCTCATTTATCACAGGACTCAATAAACAGCAGATACCATGTCAGTCACAATAAGAATGTATGAGTATGAGTGAGGAATCTCAGAGTACAAAGCCTAATCTAGGGTAACTGTGAAAAGGAAATATATTGCTGTGTGTTGTAAGTATAAATACTATATATTGCATTGCGTGTTGTCAGTTTTTGTATGGGTAAATATATGAATATTCTGATGGTAGTGAGTTTTCTAAAGCATCAAAATTAGCACTAGAAGGGTAACCTAGAATGTAAACTAGGTTACTAGCCACATGCATTATTGACCTATAAGCCAATTAGTATTAGCCTTAGTCAGAAGTATTTTCCTGTGCGGAAAAAGTTTGTAAACAAAAAAAATCTTAATGTCTTTGTCTTTAGGAATATGAAGGTAATGGAGTCATATTTAGCTCTAAAAGATTTAGACTTGCACACCTGACTAACACAGTTATATGAAGTTGTTGGATATCTCATTCCAAAACTATTGGCATTAAAATCGAGTTACCCCCTCACTTTGCAGCTATAACAACCTGTACCCTTCTGAGAAGGCTTTCCACAAAATTTTTGAGTGTGTCTGTGGGAATTTGTACCCATTCAGCCAAAAGGGCACTTGTGAGGTCAGCCACTGATGTTGGGTGAGAAGGCCCAGCTTCAACTCTTCAGTGGGGTTGAGGTTCCTCAAAACATGCCTTTATGGACCTTGCTTTGTGCGCTGGGGGGAAAGTCATGCTGGAACAGGAAAGTGCCTTCCTTAAACTGTTGCCAAAAAACAGCAAGCAAAAATTCTCTCAAATGTTTTTGTATGCTGTGTATAATTTTCACGGGAGCTAAAGGGTCTGAGCCCAAAACCTGAAAAACAGCCCCTCAAACTCAGATTCTTCCATCAGATTGCCAGATAATGCAGTATGATTCCAAAGAGAATTTTCAAAGAACACGTATAAGCTGCTCCAGCAACCAGTGATGGTGCACTTTACACCACTTCAGCTGACACTTGGTATTGTTTATAGTGACATTAGGCTTGTGTGCAGCTGCTCGGACATGGAAACCCATTTCTTAAAGCTAGCAGGGTTGGGATAGCTAGTAAATATTCCCAAAATTTGTAGCTAGCTACAATTTAGCCACTTTTCCAGAAAGAGTAGTGGCTACTTTTGTAGCTACTTTTTGAAAAGTAGTTTAGTAATTTGGAGATAAACAGACTTATTTACATTTATCAATCACTCTGGTTTGCTGACACATTTAATCTGCAGCAACTCACAAAACTTAAGTCAGCTTCTTTTTCTCCTGCTTCTCGTTGGTGCCTAAGGCACCATTTAAGGTGGAATGGGACAGTCGAAAGAGAAGCTGGAGGATAAAAAGCGACTTCAACCTCATAAGAAGTCAAACATTGAAAGACATTTTACAAGAAACTCGCGGAGAAATCTCCTGAGATGCGAGAAAAACGGCTACAGCTGAGCTTAAGGTTAAAGCGGAGCAAAGTAAGTCTGTGTTTGCGTTTATATTTTCAGCCTGTACTACAACATCAGCACACACCAAGAAATACTTAGAGCCAAGACAGTAAAACGGACATAAAATGTTGTGGCTCCCAAGGTGGTTTGATGCGACAGAGCTCAGGCCATTTTTACGTGCTAAAAAGTTCAGCACTCGGTTACTAGGAGCTACTGTTGTTGCTCCTAGATGCTTACATTTCACAATAATAACACAGAGGACTGGGGCAGATCTAGTATGGAAGAAAATTCCCAAACTGACTTGTGGCAAAAGTGACGTATTATGAAAGTGCAGGTTTAAAGTCACTGAGCTCTTCTGTACAACCCATTCTACTGCCACTGTTTGTCTACGGAGACTGCATGCCCATGTTCTTGATTTGCAACGCATGTGGCTCAAACAACTGAACTCAGTAATTAGGAGGGGTGTCCCCACTCTGACAACTTGCCCTGTCCTCCCAGAGCACAATGCTGGCGGGCCTGACTTGTACTTTGTCTGATTTTAGACATGTGCATGGCTTACAGATGTGTGACCCAAGGGGTGATTTGAATGGTGAGGTGTTAACAGTGGGTGGTAGCAGCCGCACTATAGAACCCACCAGCGTTCAATTAACACCTACTGTGTTACTGTGAGCTGATTCAAAATGAAATCCTGCTGAGCTGATTTAGTACTGACTATTTCTCTCTGAATCTGCTTTGATTATTTTCCCCTCGATATGCTTTTATCTCTGATTGTTCATGGGTATCTATAGCAACAATTTATAGAGGTAGGACATGCCAGAGTGTGCGCTTTGTTTAAAAACTGGAAGAACATGGAGAATAAAATAATAAACCTATTTCTTGGCTTTACAAATAAATGCTGTGATCTAGAATCACTAATCACTAGTTTCTTGTATATTTTATATTTATAATTTGTTTCAGATCCAGCACTTCATAGCCTTTTTATGAAGCAGGGTACCTGTTTATTATCTTTCATCAGTTCTGTTCTTGCGCATGTATCTCCTTGCACTTCATCACACATGCATATCTTAACACTTATGTACATACACCCCCTTGCACCTCCTTGTTAAAAAAAAAAAATCTTCCTATGTATTGGTTTTCAGTTATTTGAGCCAGCTCTAACCCCAGGTTTTAATATTATTTGAGTGTTAAGAGTATAAATTATGACATACAGGTCCTTGGCCTCTGTATAGTCTCAACAATGCTCAACCAGAGCCAGACTATTTTGACTTTAATGAGGCCAAGACGTATGGCTTGGGTTTTTGAACCTGTACAGGGACTTCCCAAAGTGCCTGCTGGGGCTGTTCTGTTTACCTCTGAAAATTTGGCCCTAACGAGAACCTTAAATTACACATATCACATGCCATGTTTACGTACCACAGATTTATGTGAGCTATTCATACACATGCAGTGAAAGGAGAAACTTAGGACTGTTATGCAAAACCTGTGACTTCCCTTAATGTGGAGGTCTATAGCAGGGCTTAAACACAGCAAGGCTAAAGCAGGATTCTCTTTCAACAAAAGCAAGTGAGATTTACATACTCTTGCCTTTTCTTTGGCCTTCTGCCATTCAGCATGGTCTGTAGAGCATGTATTCACTTACAGTGCGATAAAGGGGGAGAGAGAGAGAGAGAGAGAGAGAGAGAGAGAGAGAGAGAGAGAGAGAGAGAGAGAGAGAGAGAGAGAGAGAGAGAGAGAGGTGGGGGTTAGTGTGTAGGGGTGGTAGCTTAGAGCCAATCAAATCTTAGGAAAAGCATGTAATTTTGGGGGACAGCCAAAAGGATCTAAGTTAACACATACAGAAAAGGCCAGAAAGGTCAAATGCACATGTGCACATACACAGACCCTGGACCTATCTAGCACTCTATTAAAACAGAATGCATTCTCACCACTGATGATTTTACTTGCTCCGCCAGATTTTACTAATAATGCCCTGACTCTGTAAAATCTTTTATATTTTTATATATATATATATATATATATATATATATATATATATATATATATATATATATATATATATATGACATGAATATATATATATGTATATATGTATGTATGTATGTATGTATGTATGTATGTATGTATGTATATGTATGTGTGTGTGTGTGTGTGTGTGTAAATCTGTTAACTTTTTTGTTTATTTATTTACATGTTTTTAAGTCACTCACTGCGGTACCTCCCACAAGGCCACATTCTTCCCCTGGGATCTCCTCGTTGCTCGTGTTGCCATCTTTATGCTTCTGTTGGAGGCCGCAGCAGCAGCCGCCTCCACCCTCTAGCCACATTGTGTCAATCTCACCACTAAACCTTCTTGTGCCAGCCCTTCCATCAGGCTTCCCATGCTGGCTTTGGCCTCCAGTCTCACCTCACCAGCCCGCCGGACAGGCATCCTCATCAGTCTCAGATGGCTGCTGTTCTCCAACTGAACCCATTTTCTCTGCCGGTCTTCGCCACACTGCTCCACTTCGCAGTGCAGATGGTTGGGACCCTCACAGGACCATCACAGAGCAGGTATTATCTGGGTGGTAGATAATTCTCAGCACTGCAGTGGCACCGATGTGGTGGTGGCATGTTGCGCTGGTACAAGTGGATCAAACACAGCAGTTTTCTCACTCACTGTCCACTCTATTAAAACACACCTACCTTGTTGGTCCATCTTGTAGATGTAAAGTCAGAGATGATAGCTCATCTATTGCAGCACCGTTTTGTGTTGGTTATCTAGTCCTTCATCAGCGGTCACAGGACATGCCCTCACGACACTGTTGGCTGGATATTTTTGGTGGCTGATTCTTAGTCCAGCTGTGACAATGACTTGTTTAAAACTATACATTACAGCCAACTTTGTAATAAAAAAAAAAAGACACTGAGATAAATCTGTCTGCAGTCAAAATTTGCAGATGATGCTGCTATAGGAATATGATAGGATGAGTAAAGGGAAGTTCTTCTTACACATGTTTAATTACAGAAAATATCCATATTATTTTTTTCCCAGCTCTCCCATACATATGGGACATTATTACTGCATATAGGTAGTTACACATATATGATAAGTATGGGATATTACAAACACATATAGGTAGACATATAATACAAAAGTACAAATAGGGATATTATCATTATGTAGAGGTAGTTATGCATAAATGTATGAGCCTTTGTCCTAACACTACATAAAAAGTAAAAGTCTAAACAATAAGGGTGGTTACAGGGAAGGGAGTATGTGTATTCTTCAGGTGCACCATGTGGAATGTAAGCATTAATGCGTCTGTGATGTTCCAGCATGCCTGCTGTGCAGTATGTTTGTACAAATGGTGACAGTGACAGAGTGAGAACTGGTTGCATAAAAATGTTCTCTATATTTAATCAGTCATTAGTGTTGACGTGTGTTCAAATTGTCTAAATGTGTTACCCTCAGGCCATCTGCAAGCTCTAAAAACAAAGTCACGTGTGTGAATGAGAGTCTACAGTTACACCATGAATGTCCAAAAGGGTGTGTGTGCAAGTGTACATACAGTAACATGTGGACATGTATAACAGGATGAATGCTTGTTGCAAAGTAAGTGCTACACAAGAGTGGCTCTCTGATTCATTAAGACTAGTAGAGTCTAGCGTAGTGTCCAGGTGTGGTGGCCAGCTCTAGAGTTTCGGCCGTGATGCCATTCTGAGCCGCAACTGATACTATAACCTTCCACTGGCTAAAAGCCATACACTCAGACACCTAGGCTACCATCAGTAAACAAACATACAGTGAGGGGAAACAAGTACTCAGACACATTTGTTATTAGTATTTTGTAAACCTCTAATACATATACCTAGTCCAAATTTACACATACAATGGGGTCCAAAAGTCAGACCAGTAGTAAAATGATTCTATTTTGCATTGCATTCTTGTTTATTAAGTTTTCCATTCGAAATTATATTATCAGCATAACAATTTAAGTGAAAAGCAGAGTCTTTGAGTGTTTGCATGAATTTTAGAATTTCTAGTATTTGATATGTCCCTTGTTTGCTTTAAAGGGTAAGGCCCAAAACATGCTCCACGCATGTGAACACAGACGCTTTGAACTACGCCGACGGGGTTTCACACGTAGTTGCGTTCAAAAATGTATCACGACGCATTTCATAACGCTACTCAAGCGTGAGCTGCATTCTAAGCGCCACAGCAAGGGGTGCTATAACAACAGCCAAGCCTGACCAAGTGGTGTTGTACCGCCAGCGTGCTTTCTCAACTGCCATAGTAGACAACCACATATGTCTCACGTAAAGATGGCATAAAAATATGATTAACTATCACATTTCCAATCCAAGAAGCAGCTCACTCTCTTCTGCTGTCCATGTTTAGCTGTTGAGGCTGCTGGAATAACAGTAGATCCCTCTCTAATTTGTACTCTATCGCCCCCTTCAGTACTGAGTGTTTTAACTTTCACAGCAACATAAGAATGCGTGGGGAGTTTGTACAGAATCTGCAGTATGCATTTGCAGTGCGTTGGCTGAGCACTGTCATTTGCGTTCACGTTCTTGCGTAAACTATGTTTTTGGCCTCAGACTAAAAAACAATCTGACCTTTCTGTACAAAGATCAATTTCACAATATTTCTACTTCATTTTAATTGCCGTAATTTATGTTATACTCATTTCCATGCTTGTATGAAAAATAATACATTATTAATGTATTATCAGACTTTTGGACTCCCATGTATAATGTCTTTTGACCTATAAAGACAAACATATTCATAAGCATAAACAACATTATATTTAAAAACCAACACAAAATTGACAGAAAAAAGTATTCAGTCACCAATAATTAATCACATTAGCACTCTGTTGTGAATCCATTGTTAGCAATTACAGCTTTGAGACATCTGCAGTAGGTAGATAAGTAATTAGCTTTTTTCAGTACTATGGTTCATATTTGGCACATTCCTCGTGGCAAACTCTTCTAAGTCATGAGAGTCCCTGTGCTGGACCGGCAATTTCTTCCATACATTTTCAATGGGACTCAAGTCAGGCCAGGCCATGCAAGCACCTTATTTTGGCTGTATGTGTGAGATTGTTGTCTTGTTAAAATGTCCATTTTCTCCCCATGAGATTCAATTCCCCTGTTATATGTCCTGGAACATTGCTCCATTCATGTTTCGCTCCAAGATGTGTAATACCCCAGTACCATTTGCAGAGAAGCAGCCCCATATCATGATGCTCCCACCCCCATACTTCGCTGTGGGTGTGATGCTCTACGTGCAACTTTGGCAATATCTCAGCATTTTTATATTAAGAAAAGAGTTCTTTTTTCAAACAATTATATTGTTCCGAAACAATAATATGTCTAAATGCTTGTGTGCAAGTTTCAGTAATGCATCCGTGTTGCTTTTTGACCTGAGGAGTTTGTTTCTTTCTGCTTTCAGATCATCCTGCAACTGTTTTCCAATGACTGCTGACCTTCCTTATCATTAGACAATGAGAAATCATGCTTGGTGCACCTGTATGGGGACAATTACTGTTGTTTGCAAAAGTTTCGGGATGCCTCTTTGTTGTTTTGTTGAATTTGTAAGTCAGAATAAATGAGCACACCCTCTACAGAGAACACACTTCTGCACATTTACTGTTTATTTGCTGAATTTAACATTTGGGGAAAAAGACTAATCATAAACTAGGTAAAGCCTAATATAGTCTTAACAGAAAAAAAGCCCTGCAAAAGAAAATGATCTAAAAACAGCACTTGGCAGAGAGATGTATGAATATACATCAGCACTGTTGATATACACTATTTTGCCAAAAGTATTCACTCACCCATCCAAATCATTGAATTTGGGTGTTCCAATCACTTCCATGCCCACAGGAGTATAAACCAAGCACCTAGGCCTGCAGACTGCTTCTACAAACATTTATGAAAGAATGGGTCGCTCTCAGGAGCTCAGTGAATTCCAACGTGGTACTGTGATAGGACGCCACCTGTTCAACAAGTCCAGTAGTGAAATTTCCTCATTACTAAATATTCCACAGTCAACTGTCAGTGGTATTATAACAAAGCGGAAGTGACTGGGAACGACAGCAACTCAGCCACATAAAATGACAGAGCAGGGTCATCGGATGCTGCGGTGCATAGTGCGCAAGGGTCACCAACTTTCTGCAGTCAATCGCTGCAGACCTCCAAACTTCATGTGGCCTCCAGAACAGCTCAAGAACAGCTCAAGTGTGGGGTTGTTTATCAGTTGGGCTTGGCACCTTAGCTCCAGTGAAAAGAACTCGTAATGCTTCAGCAGAGCGACAGATTTTGGACAATTTCATGCTCCCAACATTGTGGGAACGGTGTGGGGACGTCCCCTTCCTGTTCCAACATGACTGCGCACCAGTGCACAAAGTAAGTTCCGTAAAGACATGGATGAACCAGTTTGGTGTGGAAGAACTTGACTGACCTGTATAGAGTCCTGACCTCAACCTGATAGAACACCTTTGGGGTGACCAACCCTATGTATTCAGAATGGGATCTTACTCAATTTCATATGCGTGTAAAGGCAGACGAGCGAATACTTTTGGCAATATAGTGTGCTTTAGCTCTGTCAAACAAAAGCATGACTCACATCTAAAAAAGGCCTGCAGCTGTCTGATAGAAGATGTCTATGTGCTGGTTTCCAGGACATGGATTAAGTGTAGTCTTTGACTAAATTGTAAAGTTTGGTGGAGGAGGGATAATGCTATGGGGTTGTTTTTCAAGGATTTGCCTAGGCACCTTAGTTCCACTGAAGGGAAATCTTAATGCTTCAGCAGACCAAGACATTTTGGACAACCGCATACTTCCAACTTTGTGGGGACAGTTTAGGGAAGAACCTTTTCTGTTCCAGCACCACTGAGCCCCAGTGCATAAGGCTAGGTCCATATAGGCATGGTAAGGGTGAATTTGGTGTGGAAAAAATTTTTCCAGAAACTTTTGGGATAAACTAGAACCAAGATACAAGCCAGACCTCCAGCATCAGTGTGTGACCTCACAAATGCTCTTTTGGATGAATGGGCAAAACGTCCCACAGACACACTCCAAAATCTTTTAGAAAGCTTCCTTGAAGAGTGGAAGCTATTACAGCTGCAAAGGATGGTAGATCTTTTTGAAGCTGGAATGATCTGTATGTCACATTTTTATCAACGTCTCTTCTCCATAATTTTGCCTCCATAATGATTTGAGTTTTCTTTTCCAAGCTATTGCTAAAAGCACACACTGAAACTCTTTGGCGTCAAACATTCAAAAAGGTTTGAGTGCATCATAACAAGGAAATTAAATGAATGTTATGACATTCTTAAGATAGTTCTTTTGTTAGTTTTTGCAAAGAAGATTGCAAGTACTTTCTGCTTTCTTGAAGTTATTGCCTATTTCTTGCTTATTTCATGCCCATTTATTTAAAACATTCAGAAAAGGTAAGTGTCCCCAGAGTTTAAATAGACAATGTATACACACAGCAAACACCGCAGCCCTAAAGCTCTGAAAAGGACACATTCATTCATTTACTTGAGGTAACGCAGCTATGTACTTGGACTAAGGCCTTCTAAAACAACCTGTAATTCATTTCCTCAATGTGGAGCAGAAGCTAAAGGTTTTATGAAAGGAAAAGAGGAAAAACACCCATGACCCTTTCCAGACCTGTCAGTGTTTGAATCTTTAACACATCCGCCACTTTGCATCTCTTCGCCACTCCGGCTCGCTCTGAGCTCTCTCCGTCTTTCACAGCTAGGTGTGCAGTCTGCCATGGTAGCGCAATTTGTTTGGCGCGCTTGACAAACACAGCACCGCGGGGCACTAGCTGTGAGGTAACAGAGAGGGAGAGAGACACAGCAAGCTGTCACTACGACACACCAAGTGGGCACAAGATAACAGCAGAGAACGAACGCTGGCAGAAAAATAAAGAAAGGGATAAAAGGGGTACACTTACACAAAATATGGTTTCTAAATCGTTATCATCTAAATTGTTTTGAACATACATCTCTAAGAAGAAAAATTGGTACTGAACCTTTACATTATGTTGAGATTCTTTAAATTGTAAAGTTTTCACATTCACATATTTCATTTATAAAACGAATCTTTAAAGCATTATCCTTGAAAAATATTATTTGAGGGGAAAAGAAGTTGTTGTTCTTTGCCATCACCCCTAAGAATCTTATGTGGTGCCTTAATTTTTATTATTTATTCTCATAGTTGGTAATTAACTGGCTACCCATTACTGCTTTGTTAAGCAAGTAGAATGAATTAAGCATTTCCCAGATCACTATCATTAGCCTTGCATTTATTGATAGGAAGACATTCAAAAATGCTTTGCTAAGACACTTTGAGACAATATGTATGTGCATATACTGGTACTTTTAAATTGCCATCATATTGCATAATTTTTAAAGGGCTGAAAAATCCTAACAAAAAAAAAAAATCAACTGTTTCATTTCAGTTCAAACAGCTATTCTTTTAAAAGCTACCTGGCTAACAGGCTCCTCTAATAATGTTTAGGCTTTAAGTTGAGGTGTTGTTTAAAAAAAATTCACTTAATAGCTACAATATATTTATATATAAGTAAAATATATTACATACGTCTTCCATGCTCCAAAAGCCAGTGTTTTAGCGAGAGCTGTAATATTAAACTCAATGTGAGATAGAGAATGTATAGCACTGTTAGCTTGGCGCTTACATGACACTGTAAATCCCACAGAGACTAAACCCCATAGCTGGCTGAAATAAGCATCGTCCTGGCAGTAGTAATCAGGTACATACAAAGAAACATAATACTCCCAAAGTAAATATTTCAACAGTAAAGTCTGCTATATAAGGACACACATCAACAAAACAGAAGGTACATGAACTTAAATATCCCATGCTTTATTTAATACTGGTACAGGTCATGCTAGGTAAGCTTACATGCTGTTAGAGAGCTAGCTAGGTTAATGTTAACCAACTTTACCAGTAGTTAAAGATAACCTTGTTGCATTTATCCTGGTTAATAGACCACAGATGTTCAGGATCTTTAACATAATATTATGTTAAATAATGTTAAATGCGAAATATTATCCTTTATGTTACTCAAAGCAGTACTGGGCAGCCAGTTAACTACCAGCTGTTGGTCTGAGAAGTCTAAATAAAGGCATTATGGAATCTTCAAAGCTTTGCAAATAGATGTATAATACACAAATAAAAGTTTTCTGGAAAGTTCTCAGCCTTGTTATTGTAAAGTAGTCATATGCAGCTGGGTTATTAATGGCTCTTGACTTATAAGAGTGGTTTAAGGACTTTATAACATATCTAAAACAAAATGCTACCCTATTTTCTAATATGATCCTAACCTTCAGCCTTCTGTTTTTTCTACGGAAAATAACACTTATTAAAAAAATCTGATAAAGCAGATGAAAGTATCAAGTATGGTAGAAACTGAAAGAACACAGTGAAAAGGCAGGGCTGATGAGAGTGGTGTGTGCTGTGCTTCTTTATGGGGACACAGTTTACATGAGGAACTTCAGAGGGAATGGACAAGGTTGGACCACTAGGTACTGTAAAATGGCCATTACAGATTAGACATTAAAAGGCAGAAAATATTAACATTAAAAGGCAGTTTTACTCCAGCAAAATACCATATGAATAACAGAAGTAGATGCCCGAGTTTCTAAGAATTGTTCCAAAAAAAGCTTTATAAAACACATGTGCAAAAGAGGAACGGCAAAATAACAGGACTGCACGGTTGAGGAAGAGCTTATACCTCTTCCTGTCAGAGAGAGGCACTCCAAAGACTGCTACTGTCAAAACAAATTAGAGATTTGGCATTTGACCACAACATCTTAGAACATCACATCAAGAATGAATGAGAGAGGAGACAGCACGGGAGAAAGGGGTGTGAGGAAGAAGGAACGAATGAGAAAAGAGAGCCATCAGATTCACTGGCACTGTTTGTTGTTCACCACTGGTCCTTCTTGTGGAATTGAATTGGACTGAAGCCCTTTGATAAGGCCAGAACAGTACCAGCCCAATTTATTTGATGCAGCTTTGATAGTGTTGCCAAATTTACATTGTGCCACCTTCATCTTTAGCATAGAGAGAAGAAGTGTATCTTCGACTGGAATAATCAAAGAGTAATCAGGTGATGGGCTGTGGAATGAAAGGATGATGGAAAGATCCACAAACTTCTCAAAGAAACAAACTAGTTTTCAAGTAATCTGCTTGAGTAACTTCAGCCTGAGAACAAGACGGTTCTGGGTCGTGTCTCTGAAATGGTAACTTTACAGTAGTAAGGGAAAAATCTTAAATATGAATGGAAGTGAATGGAAGCAGACCATTTTCTAAGTCATCCTAGACCATTTCTGTTGGTTTGTTCATCATAACATTTTGATACAATACAAAAGAAAGATGAAATTACCAAATTCTATTTAAAAAATAAAACCTCACATTAATACATTAATATACATTAAAAGTTATGAATGGCTTGCTGTAAGTGGAAGTCCCAAAATATGTATGCTGCTGAAAGGAGATGGGGGATATCAGTAAACACTAATACCACCACTACTGTCAAATCATTTACCATTTAATACAGAAACACCACAGTAAAATGTATTATTGTATGTTTAGTTCTATGATCTTATATGACAACATGGCCTCAGAACCCTAAACTGCATTTTTTTTACCACGTGCAGTAAAAAAAATAAATAAATAAAATGTAATAGTTGTGGTTAAAAGCATACAATTCCCTATGAGATAAACAGCACACAGTGGTCATAATCTGAGCCTGGTTATCTTCATTATTTTTACAAGCTTCACAACAAGGCGTTACATCTGTGGTTCTTAACTGTGGCTCAGGTCACAAAACTTTTCTTGGTAATGTTTCCTTTTATCAGTGTTTTAAATCTGCTTTAGCCTTTTTTGTAAAATTTAATATACATTCCAACCAATCCCAATTTGCAGTCATCTAGGGCCCACCTAATGTGTTATCTGTAATATCATAGAAGAGCTCCATCCCAGGTCAGAGACAGCTGCTGGCAAAGACAGCAAAATGCAAGTCCAGGTCCTCATTCATTAAGTGAAATTAATGACTGGGGGGGGGGGGGGGGGGGGTGAGTTGGCTGTATGCAGTTGGGGTGAGCAGATAGGGGCAGTGGTAATTACTATTCCCAAAAGGGTTCTTAAAGTTTGCATGCTCCAAACACTGCTTTCTATTTTCTTTTCTTTTACTTTTAATGCATGGGGGATTGAGGTATACCAAGCAGTGAGAACATGACTAGCAGCACAGTGAAAACACTGAAGCTGGTTTCAACATTATGAAAATGACATGGCAGCCACTATAACCTTCTTTTTTCTCTGTCCCATAGAGCAGCTTATTTAAAGTGGTTAATCTCTATATAGGAGAGCACAGCTTTATCAAAAACTAAGTGAGATTGATGGCGTTCATTAGACGCCATTTCTCATAGACAAAAAAAATTCCTTTAATCAGAATCTAAAATCACCCTTGCTGTGTTTCTGATGTGAACTAGGAAAGTCAAGCTGAGAAGCTTAGGGTCAATCTCACTAGAGCACACTGATCCCATGATCCCAACATAGGGGCAGGTGACCACAACTTCAAAGAGAAGGTCAACAGCGGCGGTGGCTGATTGGCAGCAGTCAGTGCTTGGAAATTATTCCAGGCAGTCACTGAAAATAATTCCACCTGAACTCAGTGACCTGACCAATTACTTCCTTTGGTATACAAACACTAATTCCACTTGGTAGCTTTTCAAAGAGGAGGGTGTCTCACGGACTGTGAACCAAACCAAATGTGAACCGATTGCTTCATTCCAGCTACATCTTCAAAAGAATACGTCACAGCAGTAAGGTGCTGTGGTGGAATTGCAGCAGTTTGAGCAACTTTTGCTGTATCATTACAGAGCTGAACTGAGTTAAAGCATCAGCTATGCTAAGTTCAGCAAAGCCATCTGGAACTAAGACACAGCTTGATTATTAAGGAAGAGGCTATGACAAGATTTCAATTATACTAAGTCTGCAATGCAGTGGTTCAAATGTAAAGTTTCTCAAATTTAATGTTCACTGAGGAGCTGCAGCAGAATCTGAAATGAGCAGTTCATACACAAAGCCCATAGTTCTGCTAGGAAAACTAGGACACCATGCCACACAATGGTGTAAGAGACTGCTCAGTAAGTACATGAAGATCATTTGAAGGTGGTGTTAACGGTAATTTCCTTTTCTTAGTTGGACTCTTGAGTACTGAAAATTTGCCTTATCCAATTTACCAAATTTCAGGTTTTGGTTAAAAATCTGATGTTCTGGTTTGTTAATAAATATATTAACAAGTGTAAAAATATGCAAAGATGCAAAAAATTCAGATATTTGCACAGCATTGTTACCACTAAATAGTAAATATCACCAAGTTGTAAACATGCTACCAAAAACGTCCTTGAACTTGTCACAATAGCTCTACTGTGAGTCAAATAGTACGCTTCAAAATGTTCCAAAGTACTTCAATATGTACTAATTCATCTTCACGAGAATTCACTTTTCGAATTAGAGAAAAAAAATATTTTCCCTCTTTTAGAGCATTATCTCAACCCAGAGGTGTCAAACTGAGTTCCTTTCGGGCCACAGCTCTGCAGACTTAGGCATTCCTCTTCATTAAACATGCCCAATTCAGCTCATCAGCTTTTTAGCAAGGCCTCTGCAAGCTGAAATCTGAGAGCTGAGTATTATCCATCCATCCATCCATTTTCTAAGCCGCTTCTCCGTCAGGGTCGCGGGGGATGCTGGAGCCTATCCCAGCAGTCTTCGGGCGAAAGGCAGGATACACCCTGGACAGGTCGCCAGTCCATCACAGGGCAGACAGACAGACACAGACAGTCAGTAACTCACACCCAGGGCCAATTTAGCATGTCCAGTTGGCCTGACTGCATGTCTTTGGACTGTGGGAGGAAACCGGAGAACCTGGAGGAAACCCACGCAGACACGGGGAGAACATGCAAACTCCACACAGAGAGGACCCCGGTCACCCGGCAGGGGAATCGAACCTAGGCCCTCCTTGCTGTGAGACGACAGCGCTACCCACCACGCCACCGTGCCGCCCCGAGCTGAGTATTAGAAGAGGGAAAATGCTAATCTCTGTGGAAATGTATGGAACCTAGTTTGACATCCCTGTGTTAACCCAATTACATCCAACAACCAAATCTGCCATTATAAAAAACTTAAACAAAAAAAAATGTAATTAAACGAAAAGAATTTCACAGTATAAATTTTTTGATTACATGTAAAATCTGTTGTTGCATGTAAGACTAGACCTTATAGTCATTTTCTTCTTGTCTTCAATATAGTAATGTAATGCCCTGTGCTTCTTGGAAGGCATGTATAAATATCATGAAGCAAATGACGCATTAATTCAGTTTTTATATGATGCATTTTAACCCTGCTATTTGCACCTCTGTTAAGAGGTCATTTTCTGGGTTTTGTTTTTTGTATGTTTGTTGAAATAGAATACAAACATATCTATTTTATTTCTGTCAAAACAGACAATAATGTTCCTGAGAGCACACCACTGACCATGGTGTCTCCGAGGGTTCAATTCTTAGGCTGCTCTTATTTAATTTGTACATGCTTCTTCTTGGCCAAATCCTACAAGACAATGGAAAATTTTACCGCAGCTATGCAGAAGACACTCTGATCTACTTGGCCCTCTCTACAAACAATTATGGTCCCCTTGATTGCCTATTTGGATTTGAGAGCCCTAAAATCTAAACAACTAGCACATAAATATTGTGTACTAATGGAATTGGACCTCAGTTTAAGCAGTCATGTCAAAGCAGTTACTAAATCAGCATTTTACCAACTTAAGAACATCAACAAGACTGGGGATTTTCTGGTTCAGCCAGACCTGGAGAAACTCATCATCTAATCCCTTTATTTCTAGCTGGATTGATCACTGTAAAGGTCTCCTAAATGGACTCTCAAAAAAGACCATCAAAAAGCTTCAGCTGATTCAAAATGCGGCTGCCCGAGTCTTACTAGAACTAAAAGACGGGAACATGTCACCCCATTCTTAAATCCTTACACTGGCTACCAGTCTGTTACAGAATAGACTTTAAGGTACTATTACTTGTCTATAAATCACTTAGTGATGCAGGACCAACATATTTATCCGATATGCTGCAATAATGTGAGCCAAGCAGAACTGTCATATTACTAGGAACTAGTCAGTCAGTCCTGCCTAAACAAAACATGTAGAAGCAACAGTGAGCTACTATGATGCTCTTAAATGGAACCAGTTGACAGAGATTATTGTAAGAGCCCAAACTCTAGACATGTTTAAGTCCAGACTGAAATCATTCCTATTTGAACAGGCGTTCATCTCAGTTTAAAACACTGTTAGCTCTACTGTACCTCTCTCCTGCAATAGCACTTTTTTTCGTATCCTAAATTCATTTTTATTTTATTTTTAATGTTTTTTTTATTTATTTATTTATTTTTAATTAGATTATGATCATGTTTTTCATTTCTATTCTTCTATTGAAATCTTTTACATTTTTTAATGAATTATCTTCCTCATTTGTAAAGTACTTTGTATGACTGCAATGAATGAATGGTGCTATATAAATGAACTTTCCTTCCTTCACCTTTCCTAGGCCAAAAATCACTGCTCAGTAGCACATCAGTAGAAGGGGTAAGGGATGTGGTCACTGTGCAGTGTTCGAGAGCTCAGCAATTCCAGCAGAGCACAGTATATTCAACTTGTTAAGCCTGTTTACACTAAGAGACAGATCCAATCACTAAATCACAGGCATGTGCCATCCAAGCATTTCATTTCACAGCAGTGTTTACTGCAGAAACCTTGTGACTTCCTTTGTAAGTTGCTTTTGTTTACCTATTTTGCTACTGCTAAAAAAATCCTTTAGCCTGGTAATGGGGATTTCACTGTTTTGTTAGCATTAAGCAGTTAATATTTGCATTTTATGGTCTCTTGATCACAAGCAAACATTTTAAAGATCGTTCGAGCATCATATTCTTTACTTTGGATGCTACATTTGGTTGCTGACTTTTTCAGTCCATGTGTCCAGCTCTTGTCTTTGAATATTATCAGAGCCTATTAGCTTAGCTGTATGTCAGATGTACCCTAGTGAGGACAAAATATCATCCAATTAGTCCACAGACAGCCTGTCAACACTGATGAGTTTGTAGTCAGAAAAGTAAAGTGACATTACAAGGTTTTACACTCTTGTGTTCGTTTGAGACGTCGGCGGCTGTGACAGTAAAATATGAAGGCTGGTTGAGAGGCCATGGTTATAAGTAGAGCAGAACACTTGCAGAGTGCAATGAAGCAGTGAGCAGTAACAGATCCTAGAATAACATATTTTCAGTAAAAAGGGAAACGCCAAAACAAAAGAAATACATTTCATAGTTTCTCAGATAGCAGATACAGTGACATGTAAGGTACATGTAAAATGAGAAGGACAATGCAGTTTTGCTTAGTGTCTGCTTTATTATGATAAATTATGATAAAGTAATAAAAGCTCACTTTATAGCCATATGGTCTGACTGACTTAAAACAGATTTGCTCAGGCAAGCCAGTGGAAATTTATGGAAATTTAGACTCTCTGATTTGGACACTAATGGGCAAAGAATTTAACCTTATCCTCACACAGCAGTCCTCACAGGACACTCTTTCACTACAGGGCCAGATTTAGCATCAAGGTCACGAGCTTTAAAGATCATGTAGTGGCACAATGGTGGTGCATTGAATTGCGGTCATGTGCCTTGCAGCATGAGCTTTGTTACCCAAGTGAAACTAACACAGTAACAAAACACTGCCCTTTCTGTTGATACAGTTGGGAGGGTAACTTTACAGTCCAGTTCCGCGCCTTTCCGCCTAGGTTGACTTAAGGATGTAGCTAAGGCACAGGATAAAACCTGGCCTCTGGTCAGCTTAAACTGTGGAGCGAATAATAGAAGATTAATGCTGTTATTAAGCACAGGTTTTGGCTCATTAACGCTTTGACGCTGATGCATGTAATCCAGTGTTCAGCTAATTAAGTCATAATTATTTTGATTGCTTATTTTTAATTAGGCAAATGGCACAAAGCCAAAAAAATGAGTAGCTGCTCAAAACTCCAATCTGAACTTTAAACAAGCACTTCATGAATCGCAAGCATTCTCTCATTGGAGCACATTATTGTTGGGCTGTTGAGCTGACAAAACAGGCCTGGCAGACGCGAGGAGATGGAGGGAGAAAGATAAGAGCGTAAGGGACAGAGAGAGATAGTGAGATGGATGTCTGAGAGAGAAAGTCACAAGGCAAAGCCGAGGGAACAGATCGAGGCACGTTTCGCCTGATGGGAAACCCTCATAGAGCTGCCATTTTGAGTGAGTGTGTATGAAAGTCCCCTACTGTTGAGCTGAGGTGCACATGCAGATGTGTGCATGTGTTTGTGCGCATGAGGGAGGATTTCATGGTCTAAATGACTAACCACATCTCCACTCTGCTGCAGCTGCTTAGCTCTTACAGAGTGGGTAAATTCATTGGGCGTGTGGCGCAGCAGGCAGGAAGGAGGATGATGAAACTGCAGAAAATGTGTTTCTGTAGAAATGTAGAGAACTTTGGCTTGCAATACAATTTATTATGTGATTAACTGATTTCATAGTGAGTTATACTGTTTACATTCAATTGATATCTTGTAATGACAGCTTTTGAACTGAATTTGTTTCAATCCATGTCAGCTCCATGTCAAGCAATGATAAAATCATTACTGACTGTAAGCACACCGATATATTTTCATCAAATTAAATTTTTTTTATTATATCCCCTATTTTACTTACAAAGACAAATTTGGTAGTTTACGATCCACAATTTCACAGAACTGCTCTGCATATTTCAGCGAGCCATGAGTGAAGAATAATTTGCATTGAATCACGTCAATGCTTTTGTCATTGTTACAACATGTTAAAGTTGCACCATGTAAGCTTTTGGGACCTCTTTGGTAAAAATATGTAATTGCAAACAACGTGCGGAAGAACAATTTGTGATGCTTCGGACTTGAATCTGAGGATCTGTCAATAAATTTGATCATTATGAGTGATAAAAAAAGATTTATGTAGGGTTGTCCTCAGACATATCCCTTATACGCAATTCAGACATACTGAGTGCAATAGCAGGTAACAGCTGCAACACTGTTAACAAAAAATACAATTTAAATCACATCACTGTGCTTGATTCTTCTAGATGTTGCGGCAGTGCCTTGGGAAACAATCAATTCTATGCATTCCTTAGATGATGCCTGGTCTTTTTTTAAGAGTAAATTTAGTCTGCTCATAGATAAACACGCTCCTATGAAAAGATTTAGGACTAAAAATCGTTATAGTCCCTGGTTTTCCAATGACCTGGCAAAGTTAATCCATAAAAAGAACATCCTTTGGCAAAAAGCCCGTTCCTCTCAATCTCCTGCTGATTGACTTGCCTTCAGGCAATGTCGGAATAAAGCAACACAAGCAATCAGGAATGCCAAAATTTCCCATTTTAAGGAGAAATTTTCTACTTGTGGCTCTGACGCAAGGAAGTTCTGGAAAACAGTAAAGTCTATGGAAAACAAACTTGTTTCCCCCCACTTGCCAATGTCCATGGTATTCAATAATGTTGTTGTTAGTGATAAGCCTCGTATGGCTTCACTTCTTAACCATTATTTTATTAATTCAACCAAACCTTTTACTCTCCCCGACTCAGTCGCTGCTTTGTCAGTTGCTCAGCCTTCCTGCTCCAGCAATGCTGGTTTCTCTTTCAAACCCATTTCTATATTAGAGGTGCGGGATGAACTCACTAAATTAAACCCAAATAAATCGGCTGGCTTTGACGGACTCGATCCCATGTTTTTAAAAGCATCTGCTCACATCATTGCTGCTCCCATTACAAAAATATTTAACTTGTCTCTACAGCTCTCTGTTTTTCCCTCTGACTGGAAATCAGCCATGATTTTTCCCCTTTTTAAAAGGTGGCTCTGTTTCAGACCCCGACTGTTATCGACCTATTTCTATTTTACCATGCTTAGCGAAAATTTTGGAGAGGTTGGTTTATAAACAGCTAACCCATTTTCTTGATTCAAATGATATCCTATCTGACGTTCAATCTGGTTTTCGTGCTCGTCATGGATGCTTGACTGCTATTACAAAGGTCCTTGATGACATTGTTACAGCATTGGACAGCAAAAAGGCCTGTATAGCTGCTTTTATTGACCTGGCCAAAGCCTTTGATTCAGTTGATCATAGGATCCTTCTACGTCGACTTTCCAGCATTGGTCTGTCTACTACTTGCTGTGATTGGTTTGCCAGCTATTTATCTGAACGTGTCCAGCAGCTGAAAACAGAAAACATAGTGTCAGAACCATTAACCATCTCCAAAGGTGTGCCTCAGGGCTCCATCTTGGGACCAACTTTGTTTTCCATCTACATTAATGATGTAGCCAAAGTTGCTGGTAACTCTAAAATCCATCTATACGCTGATGACACCATACTTTATTCAGTTGGCCCATCACTTCATTCTGCAGCATCTACACTTCAATTGAGTCTCACCTCAGTAGAGCAGTCCTTTCATAACCTTCATCTCCGCCTTAATACTAATAAGAACAAATGCATTATCTTTAGTCGAAAAAAAGATGCTGCTAACCCCCCCAAGATCAGCTGTGCTAATGGCATTACTTTGGAATTTGTTCAATCTTACAAATATTTAGGCATCTGGTTGGACTCGTCTCTGTCTTTCTCCACACATATCAATAACCTCCAGAAGAAAGTCAAAGCTAGACTAGCTTTTCTTTTTCGTAATAAAGCCTCTTTTACTTATGCAGCCAAGCTTACTCTTGTTAAAATGACAATACTTCCAATTTTGGACTATGGTGACATCATCTATAAAATGGCATCATGCACTGTTCTTCGAAAACTAGACACACTATCATTCTGCCATCCGCTTTGCCACTAATGCACCTTTCAATACTCATCACTGTGATCTCTATAAACTGGTGGGCTTGCCCTCACTTCATACTCGGCGGCTCCATCATTGGTTTCACTTCATCTACAAGACGATCTTGGCCATAACACCACCATATCTGTCGTCTCTTCTTCACGTAGGCAATAATAAATATCGCACAAGGTCAAGTGAATACATCAAGCTCACCATTCCCAAAACTTGCAGTACCTTTGGCTGCAATTCCTTTCGTTTTTCAGCAGCAAATGATTGGAATACTTTACAAACCACCCTTAAACTTGCAATTTTAACACCTCTTTCCACTTTCAAGTATACAATTAAACATACAATAGTAGACTGTTGCTCTTGTTAATAATCATGGATAAAAATAATGCACATACTCATACATACTCATTTTTCTCTATCCTTACTCCTGCTTTTTTCATATTTTTTGGTTTGTTTTATGTAAATCTGTATTTTTTTGTTTGTTCTGTTATGTTTTACTTTTGGTATGTATACTTGTTTTTGTATGTATCTGTTTTTATGTGCCGTGGACCTATTTTTATTGGGGCCTTTCGGCCAAGTCATGTTTGTAAATGAGAACTGGTTCTCAAACATTTTACCTGGTAAAATAAAGGTTTAAAAAAAAAAAAAAAATTATGTGTGTACACTTACTGGCCACTTTACTTACTTTTATATTGAATCAGGTCTATTTAATATATGTGGGCACTTTGTAGTTCTGCAATTGCAAATTGTAGCTGACCTTTTTCTCTGCATACTTTTTTTTAGCCCCCTTTCACATCATTCATCAATGATCAGGACCCACCCAGACCACCACAAAGCAGGTGTTATTGGTTAATTCACAGCACTGCAGAGATGCTGACATAGCAAGTGTGGTAGTAGTGTATCAGATACAACATTAATTTAATCACCTCAGTGTAACTGCTGGACTAGAATGGTCCACTTGTGAAGGACTAGAGGATGACCAACACAAACTGTGCAGCAGCAGATGAGCTATCATCTCTGACTTCACATCTACAAGGTGGACTGACAAGGTAGGAGTGTCTAATAGAGTGGACAGTGAGTGGACACAGTGTTTAAAAACTCCAACAGCACTGCTGTGTCTGATCCACTTGTACCAGCACAACACACACTAGCAACACCACATCACTGTCGCTGCATTGCTGAGAATGTTTCATGAATAATACCTGCTCTGTGGTGGCCCCGTAAAAAAGAGAAAGGGGGGCACTGTATACAAAGAAACAGAGGGACTCCAATCTGCAAGTCAGGAGTACTGTAAAAACAGCCAGTATATTTGGGGAGTATGTTTGGGAGAGAGAATGAACATCTGAATCCTACCTGTTAAATATACTCAGCTCTTGACAGATGCCAGATGTGGCGGTCTCTGGTCAGTTTCTTTGTCACCTGCAGTTTGTGAAGACGGATTCCTCATGACTGCCTGTAAAATGAAGAAATAAGTGAGCAAAATTAGTAATAAATACATACGGATAAAGAACCCTGAACAAACAGCAAACAGTATCCAAAATAGATCTACAAAGTAACAAGAAAAACACAGGTATATAGAAAGCAATACATGGAAGAGCAGGTAGCTGTGAATAACATTGTACTGTCTTTTACAATAGCACATAATCTTCCACTGTTTTCATACAAAGGTTTGGCAAAGTGAAGAAAAGGGTGAAGCAGGTCAGTAAAATACATGTTAAAATACATAATATTGACAATGTCTTGTGCTAAAAGACGTAAGAAAATATTTGTATCAATATCATAATATGTAATAATATTACAAAGAACAATACCATAAACATACTATAAATTAAAGTACCCGGGACAGTTCCTGATCAGTCGAGAACCCGAAGCAGCAGTGGAGGGATGGCTGTAAAAGATAAAACATTTGGTAAAGGTTTAAAAGACTAGCTTCAACAACTGAAATAGATACAGGTATGTTGGCTAACTGCATTTGTATAAGCATTCAAGATTCTCGAATCCAGTAAACATGCTGCTTTTATAGCTTAGAGATATTTTTCTGGCTTATTCTGGAGTTGGTAATCAGCGAGAAGCAGCGTGGCTAAAATACACAGCTTCTTAGTTGTTGTGTAACAGAGGTGTTGGTAATTTGTGTAAAAGCAAAAATACTCTTAGTTAAATATTAGTTGTGAAAAGGTAACTCAGTCAACATCTGTACTCAAGTCAACATGCACATGAGAAAACATTTAAAAAACGTCACCAAACTGTTATTTCCCAAAGGTTATTACAGTCAAGTCATTCATGAGAAACACAGACATACTAATAACTATTAAGTTTAAAATACTGACTTCATTTAAAGACAGACATATTCATCTTAGACGATTACAAATGTAGAAAAACGAGCATAAACAAACCATTAACATGCCAGAGAAAGAGAGGTAAACAAAGGCTGCTTCCATACCTGAGAAATGCTGGTGGTAGATGTAGGAAATGTACGTAACTGCAAGAAGAAAATATATGGTTAAGCCTGAAAACAGGGACATAAGGAGAAGAAAGAACAGATCTCAGAAACTTTACTGTGATATAGTTGGGATTATTAGCATGTAAAATCACTCGGCAGCTAGTTACCAAATAAGCTCAGGTGATATTATTAATCTAATGCTTTGGCTGCACCAGTCACTCGACTTCTCTCCCTCAGATTTCTGTTTATCTTCTAAACTCCTGTGGGAAACGCATGGAGCATGCTCTGTGGGGTGTGGGCCCGTTAGCCTGCTGACCACCGAGCTAACAGCCCCACACATCACAGACCGTAGTTAGCTAGCGAGGTAAGCTAGCGTTCTCCTTTACTGTCATTCAAACACCAGTCAGTCTCTCGACGTCTCCCGTTCAGATTTGAGCCCATCATGGTCAGCACAGCACAGTCGGAGTGAACTGGTCGTCCAGCAGAGCTATTAACGTAGCCTAAGCTCGCGCATAGGTTATTTAGCTAGCTAACCTAGCTAACTAGCGTTAGCAACTCTAACAAGTAACGTTACACACACTAGTTTATTATACCATAAAATCAACAGCGTCTCATTTTAAAACTGAAATTTAGCTAAAAAGGTGCCTCACAGATTTTGTGAGAGCAGTCATGTAGTTAAAAGAGATGCTTTAGTTAGCTAACTTAACTGTTAGCAAGTGACGCTTACTGTCGTTTTGACATATGGAGTTCACAGATTACAGAATTAGGTTTGACTAAATACCCGATTGAAAAGCGGCTTCTACATCAAATAAACCAATAAATTATTCACCAAACGCATTTTGAATCCTTTCGAAGTTTCAAGAAGCAGCTCTAGGCGCGGAGTTATGGCCTCCGCGGTGAAACGTTGGTGACGGCTCATAGCTCAATACGGGTGGAATCTTCCAGTATGTGTTTTGCCGACACGGAGAAGTTCTCCACTGTCCGTTCCTCAACAGCAAAATTTGTAGTTTAAGTCCAGGACAGGCTTCTATGCAAATCAATGCTAAAATGCATTCGTTAGCTGCTAAGTTAGCTTAAATTAAAACCAACGATCGTTGTTGTTCCTGATAAAACATAAATAAATTCTACTTAATGTATCACAGCTAATTTTATTAAAACAAAACTGCATAAAATGCAATTAATGAAACATTCAATTTTATTGGATTTAGCTCAGTTTGATTTCTAACTGAACATAGTTGTATTATTATGTAGAGGTTACTATTAATTATTTAGTAAATATTAATTAACCTCAGTCCCACTTTTTACAGTGTATATGGAATCCATAGTCTGAATAGAGATGGTATATTTTCAAACGTTAACAGTATTTGCACGCTACATCAAACAAAAAAAGTCAGTTTTCTGTGATCTAGGCCCTTTACCATGCCATGAGTTGATCTACAGAATAACTCAGTTGCACAAACTTACACTGCATGTCTTTCACTGTCACTGTTCAGATGGAATTAAATTTACATGAGGTGCTGGGGTAATTTATTCTTTTGCAGCTGCTACTCTGGGATTTTATTTCCATCTGGGACGGTCATGTTGGTGTTTTTCTAGCTCCTCCCCTGAGAAAATTACAGGCTGAATTACCTGCTGTTTCTCACTGAATGCAGCGGTGGCCAGATCATCTTAGTCCCATACATATCTCTGTGATTTCACAGCCAGATGTCTGCGTTGGAAATAATTCTCATAGTGGGTAGAAGAGTCTGTCACCTATTCACTTGGTCTGGGTGGCTGTCCTTTATCTCCATCCTGTCTACACTGGTAGAGCTGGCAGTCCTTTATCTCCATCCTGTCTACACTGGTAGAGGTGGCAGTTCTTTGTCTCCATCCTGTCTACACTGGTAGAGGTGGCAGTCCTTTGTTTCCATCCTGTCTACACTGGTAGAGCAATAGCTGAAAGAAAAAGATGATTACATTGAATTAATTTGGGTCAAAACTTGGTCAAAACACAAGGAAAACAAACACCTCAATTATAGCTTGTCAGCGCTAAGCAAATGGTGATTCACACAAACACTTTCTGATGAAGCTTCTTTCTTGTGAAGCAGTTACCTTCTGGTTAAATCTGGGGTCACCTCTGGAGCTGCATGTGGCTCTTTTACTGTCCTGTTGCGGTCCTCCTTTACAGTAAAATAAAGCTCTGTTTGATCGCTCTAACACAGTTTTAACAATAAATGGTCTTAAACACTAAAGTTAATGTATAACTGCTGTTCAAACTGTTCAAACTTTAAGTCTGAAGGTTGGCTCGCCAACTATTGATTACTATAAGTTGTGGTGTAGACTTTGCTATTGCTAAAAACCACACATATTCATAGTTGTTGATGTATCTTGGACTTCCAGAAGGTCCAGACTGATGTTTTTTTCTCACAAAACTGGTGGCAGCCATTGTAAATAAAAATGTGATTTCTTTGTTATAATTATGCTGATAGTTAATCTAAGAGGTTAGGATTTCTCTTCAGTTCTACTTGTACTGTCTTACCTCAGGTGTATGGCTGTGAATATTAAAACATTAAAACATGTAAAATGACAGAAAAAAAATGCAGTGATGCTGACTGCTTGCTATAAATTCCTTAGATATGATTAAGCTCATGAGACATTGCATTCAATTAAGGCAGCCAGGTAGGCTATATATGTTTAGGGTAAATGAATAAAGAAATAACAGCTAAAGTAAATGTTTTGACATGTTTTGTACTCCTCTTTGTATTTTTGGAATGAAGATGCTACTTAAATTGAGCAGCTACTCTCATCTCTGTACTTTATACCAATATTTCTCTTAACTGCGAATTGGTCATAGCATTACAGATATTCTGTGATTAAATTACATTACCCCACCTGCCCATGCAAAACTTATCCTGTCCAAAATGTTGTACTTTATAACATCAGTTTAATGCTCAGGAGTGTAAGCTTGCATGTAGTACATAGTGTGTAGTCATATTCCTATTTTGACTACTTAACAACCTTGCGATGTGAATGATGCAGGGGTATTGTATGTAATGTATGTAGTGTAAAATGCATTAGTTTTGGAGCTCTGTGTTTAACCCCAGACTGTGATGAGGCACTTTTAGAAAACACTTGCTTTTCCCCTGTAGACAAAGGCTAAACAGGTTAGACGCAGGACTTAAACCAAATACTCATGACGATCTACAATTTGAAGACCTAAGAGGTCAAAAGCAGACTAAGCTAACCAGTCAAATAGGTCTCTGTTCACTCAAACCCAGCAACAAAACAAGCTGCATGTAGCTGTAAATTGAGACACTTATGCAGGCCAAAATCTGATCTCATAGTGGTTACTGGGAACAACCTGTGGTCTTCTGCATGACTATTGATTTCAGTAACACAATATGCTAGTAACTACAAGTAACTATGAGTTGTCAACTAGCAAATTGCCATTGAATGACCACAAGTTACAATTACATGGTGGAAAATCTGAGGTAATAATCTGACAGAACATATGACTCCCAACTTCTCACGCAACAAACAGCGCAGGAGAGCTCTCACCAGTCACTAACGTAACCAACAGATCACTTTTGTTTGCCAATACAACTATCATTGTTATACAGCAGCATTTTCCATCCTGGTCCCAGCATGTTATACAGCACCTCAGGACTCAAAGCATAAGAAAAAGAAGTCATTTTCTTAGAAGACAAATATTGTGAGAAGCAAAAATATTTGAATAATGAGGTTAAAATGGTATTTTTATTTTATACATATATTTATATATGTATATGCTGTGTTTTACCCATCATAAGCCATGCAAGGAAAATTGAAGATTGAGCAAAAGTATTGGGATTAATCATTTATAATAAAAGCAAAATTAAGTTGTTTAAAGTTCTTTCAAGTGTGTGATCCACTGAAATGACTAGACTCCTGATAACTTCATATTGAATGCTTGTCCAAGTCTTTTGCCAAGGTTTTTTATTTTATTTACTTCAACAGAATAAATGCCTGCTCAGTACTGTTTAAATCAGAAGACCCACTTGGCCACACAGTAATTTTCCACCTTTTTATTGGTTAGCATTCAGCAGATGTTAAACTATTGAATTGTAGATTGAGAACTGTGTTTTGGTGTGTTAATGCATGCATGTTTTGTGTGTGAACAGAAGGTGGGTTTTTTTTGTCTTTTACTGTAATGAACTTTGGTTTTAAATGTGCTATGTAAATAAAATTTACTTACATACTTATTTACGTACTTTTCTTTCCAATGAAGCGCTTTGGTTAAGTGAGCAGAATTCTTGGGTTCATCATCTTAGTGCATTATGAACATCCTTCCAGTGAGTTTGGAGGCGATTGCTTTTGTTTTTGGTGCTAATGAAAGGTTTGCATCTTGAATTGTAGTGTCTGTATTCCTTCTGTTGAAGTCTTCTTTGTATTGTGAGTAGACCTGATCATGCCAATTTTCTTACATCTCTAAATTTCTTACACCTCTATTTCAAAACTTTCCATACTGTTGTTTTTGGAATTCCCAGTTATTCTGCAGTGGGTCTGATTGGTGTGTGCTTTTTAAAGGTATTCAACCTTATATATAAAACTACTTGATTTTCCATCATAATCAATTCTCAAATTTTCATCACATTTTACATTGTACCATTTTTATCAATAAAAGACCTGTAATGCAAACTGTAATGCAATTATGACACAAACCCTACACATTCACAGCTCCTAAATCAATTAATATGGAGTTAGCACCCCCTTTGCAGCTATAATAGCCTCCACTCTTCTGGGCAGGCTTTCTATACAATGTTGAAGTGTGTCTGGGGAAATTTGTGTCCATTCAGTAAAAAGACCATTTGTGAGGTCAGCTGCTGATGGATGAAAAGGCCTAGCTTGTAATTAACATTCCAGTTCATCCCAAAGGTGTTTGGTGTAGTTGAGGTCAGGGCTCTGTGCAGGTCATTGTAGTTCCTCTACACCAAATTTGGCAAAACATGTTTATATGGACCTTGCTTTGTGCACAGGACGCTAGAACAGAAAAGGACCTTCCCCACACTGTTGCCACAAAGTTGGAAGTATATAATTATGTAAAATGTCTTTTTATGCTGTTGCATTAACTGTACCCTTCACTGAGGGGCCTAGCCCAATCCCTGAAAACAACCCAGGAACATTATACTACCTTATACTTAAAACAGTTAAGTGCAATTCATCACGCCAGAAGAAGGATACGTTTCCACTACTCCAGAGTCCAGTGGCAGTGTGCTTTACATCACTCCAGTCACCACTTGGCATTGTGCACAGTGAGCTTAGGCTTGTGTTCAGTTGCTTGGACTTGGAAATGCATTTCATGAAGCTCCTGACACAGTGTTGTGCTAATGTTGTTTCCAGACAAAGTTTGGAACTCTGGAGTGAGTGCTGCAACAAAGTATAGGCAATTTTTATGAACTACTCATTTCAGCACACATTGGCCCTGCTCTGTGAGTTTGCATGGCCTACCACTTTGTGGCTGAGCTGTTGTTGCTCCTAGATGCTTCTATTTCACAATAATAGCGCTTACAGTTGACAGGGACAGATCTAGTAGGGTGTAAATTTTACAAACTGACCTGTGACAAAGGAGCTCTTCTGTACAACCCATTCTACTGCCAATGTTTGTCTAGGGAGCTTTATTTTATAGATGTTAGCAATGGGTGTTGCCGAAACACCTGAACTCAATAATTAGGAGGTGTGTTTACATACTTACCCATATTGTGTAGGGGTTTAATATGGAATATCTGAGAAGTCAGAATCAAATATCATTCATTTGTCCCAATATCTGTCCCATGTGTCTCAAATTGGTGTTCATGCAACAAATAACAAAAAAGTGTAACTTATGTTATATGGCAAATATTGTCCAGAAATAACAGCTGACATTCTGTGCTTGAGCATCATGCTTGTCTTTTGAGTTTGATATACAAAAAAATGTTTTGAATTTATAACAAAAATAACAGATTTAATCTCAATGTCCCAATGTTTTTCTCACTGTACATTTATATACATAAAACATATACATTTGTGGTGTCTGTATATCTGATATCACAAATATTTTTATATTACAAGAGCTTTTTGTATTTACAGCACATACTGGCTTGAAACTTAAAGGAAATGTGTATCATAACACCCCTACCAAGTACACCAGCATTTTTAAGTGATGTAAAATAGTATGACCTTAAGTATGACACTACTTGTATTTTTTGGTGATTGCAAAATAGCAGCTTCTGACGTGTATGAGTGTGAGAGTGTGTATGTATATTACATTCGCTGTTCCCTAAAGGTATGATGTACCAGAGTGTACTTCCATTCACAGTCCATCACTACCCAGACAATGTCTAAAGCAGCCATTACTGATCATTCACCTCTCTTCACCTTGAACACCTGTTAGTGTACTGAGTACAGTGAGTGTGTGCATGTGTGACAGAGATATTAAAGTATGATTTAAATGCAAAAGATTACATTCTAGTGTTTTCAGTAGCAAGTTGCATCATCCACTCTCCATTTTAATTAAGCCTTTACTATCACAAGAGCTTTTCCTGTTGACCTAGGTGATCAGCGTTCTGTATGCTATGAGGATATGTGTGGTGGGGGGAGGAAATCAAGGCCTAAGCGAGCAGCAAACATGACCGTGAGTGATTGTGCGATTGTGCCACATAATCATCTTAGTGTACTGCAGCTTTACATAATGTGTTTTTGATACCCCTTTCATGAACAGATCTCTGCTCTGTCTCTCTCTCCTCTCTCTCTCTCTGTCTCTGTCTCTCCTCTCTCTCTCTCTCTCTCACTCATGCTCTCTTTCATTCTCTCTATATCTTTGTATCTCTTTCTTTCTGTCTCTCTTTCTATCTCTGTCTCTCCCTCTCTTTCTCTCTCTCTCTCATTCTATGATAGAAAAAAATACATATATATATATATATATATATATATTTAGAGAGAGAGAGAGAGAGAGAGAAAGAAGGAAAGAAAGAATGGAATTGATTTGAACTAAAAATAACTGAATTAATCAAACAGTCGAGCAGATTGAGAGACAGAGAGAGAGAGTGAGCTAGAAAGAGAAAGAGAAAAGCTTAACTGAGATTAAAGGGAATGGTCTGCTGAAAGATCAAATTTACATGATCACATTTACATGATGATGTGTTCAGCTACACTATATATATGTGTGTGTGTGTGTGTGTGTGTGTGTGTGTGTGTGTGTGTGTGTGTGTGTGTGTGTGTGTGTGTGTGTAAAATATGCCACAGAGACTCACTCATCTACAGTAAACAGTGAAATAGACGGGTAAAGATCTGGGTGTGTTTGGAGAATGTATAGGTATGATTGTGTGTCAGAAGCTCAGATCACTGGGGACTGGTTGTGAACAAGTGTGTTAGTATGGCTGCAGGAAAACACACCACTGTTTATTACACACATGTATTATTGACAAGCCATCCCATTTCTGAGAAAACAGAAATGAAATGAAGACATAAACACAGACACAACAGGCATCACAGGGACAAGCTCATACCATCGCTGTCACATCAACATCCTTTTGGTTTTTATTTTTTTTGCATCTGAAGCCACCAGCTGCCTTTATATTGTGTGATCATTTCACGATAAACAGATCACCAGACATGGATTAAAATATTACCACAGTAACATACATTACCATATTACCACAGTAACATACATTACCAAATTACCACAGTAACATACATTACAATATTACCACAGTAACATACATTACCATATTACCACAGTAACATACATAACCAAATTACCACAGTAACATACATTACCAAATTACCACAGTAACATACATTACCATATTACCACAGTAACATACATTACCAAATTACCACAGTAACATACATTACCATATTACCACAGTAACATACATTACCAAATTACCACAGTAACATACATTACCAAATTACCACAGTAACATACATTACAATATTACCACAGTAACATACATTACCATATTACCACAGTAACATACATTACCAAATTACCACAGTAACATACATTACAATATTACCACAGTAACATACATTACCATATTACCACAGTAACATACATTACCAAATTACCACAGTAACATACATTACCATATTACCACAGTAACATACATTACAATATTACCACAGTAACATACATTACCATATTACCACAGTAACATACATTACCAAATTACCACAGTAACATACATTACCAAATTACCACAGTAACATACATTACAATATTACCACAGTAACATACATTAGAGCTCAGAATGCTGTTTTTTATTCTGCTGTACAGTTTGAGAGATTTAGTTACAATCGTGATGATATAGTGTTAACACCTGCATGCAATGATCAGGTGAAACAGATGCAAGCAGACACAGAGTTTCAATTTCAATGTAACCTCATCACCTGGACATACTGTCCTTCTTCTAGTGAATCAAATAACCAGGTTTGACAAGGTGAGATTACCTGCTTCCAGTTAAAAGTATTTTCATGATAATTGTCACCAACTAGCTTCATTTCACTCCATTCTGCAGTAAAATTACACCAGACTGAGACTTCCTCTGGGAAATCAAGCTGAGATTGGGACTTCAGTGGTGGAATCTATGTGACTAGATTGATGGCTTCATTCACAGTGACTGAAATTGAACACATCCCACAGATACAGCCATAGTCAATTACTAGAGGTGTGTAAATATAAAGGTGTCAAATCAACTGCATCATTTTTGGAACACTAGCATAGGTGATAATTGAACATAATAGACAAATTACCTCTCAAAAGCTGGTACCGACACATCAGTGCATGCATTTGTAACATCTAGGCGTGATTAATGCCCTTTTTGCTGGATTACCTGTAAAACTCATTATCCAAAATACTGCAGCTCATATTATGACCTGTACTCATCGCTATGAACATATTACCCCTGTCTACTGCCATCTTCACTGGCCAGAGAACGAAGAAATGATTTTAAGATATTAATACGTATATCTCACAGATGTTCTTCATGATTAATTCTTACCTGGAACACTCTGCTCTTCTTCTGCTAGACTACTTTCTGTCTTCTTCTACAGCTTCACCTTCTAGACTCTGTACAAGAACTAAAATAAAAACTAAAAACTTACTTGCTTGCCATGACAGACTTCTGATTGTGTTGTTTGTTTATTTTGTCCTTCTCCCTTTTAAAATTGAGTGACAGCATTTTTTGTGGTCCTTTTTAGATGAAGTGTTACCTAAAATTTTGTATGTATAAATATGATTATTCTCTCTACTGCGTCCTTGAGGTCTCAAAAGGTGTTCATCATTCATTCATTCATTCATTCATTCCTTCATTCCTTCATTCATTCATTCTCTAAACCACTTACCCTCCTGGGTCATGGTGGGTGGGGTGCTGGAGCCTATCCCAGTGCTCATTGAGCAGAAGGCAGGAAACACCCTGGACAGGTCACCGGTCTATCACAGGGCAGAAACACAGACATATAGTCACACACACACTCACTCACACCTAGGGGCAATTTAGTATCTCCAGTTGGCCTGACAACATGTGTTTAGACTTCTGGAGGAAACCCACACAGACATGCAAATTCCTCACAGAAATGACTCTGTTTGCCCAGCCAGGGAATCAACCCAGGCCCCTCTTATTATTATTATTATTATTATTATTATTATTATTCAAATTCTCAGACTACTTTCAAACGTAATAATACTAAAGAAAAGAATGGTGAATTGTGTTGGCTATGTAAATAGTTTATTTAGTCAGATCTGTGCATTCAATGCACTTTTAAAATTCTTATTCTTAATCACATCCAAATAATTGAATTGAATTGAACTGAACCTTAGTGAAATTTGAGATTTCTTAACACAATGAGTTATTTCTTAAGAAATCAGAACCAGAACTGCCTCATGCGTCAGAGTTTTATGCCTTTATTACTTTGAGGAAAGATCACCACTCATATGTATGACTGAGCAACCTTGAACTACAAGCTCCAAAACAGAAACAGCAGAGGACAGCTGAGAAAATGATATGTGAGGCCATTTGTCTGTGCAGTAAGCATTTATCTCTTCTAAAAGTACTTTACATTAAAGCAATAACGAATAACAGACCGAGATTTCATGTGTGTGAGGGTGTTAGCTTCACAATTTCCAAATCTCTCCTCAAGGAAATATTTACAGTTACTATCCAAAACCTGCTTCAGCTAATCAGTCCTTTATTAACTTAAACTGCTTGTGGAATTAAAAAAATGTATTCTTCTAACCAATAAATTAACAGCCTTTTAAAAACAAATGGTTTTACTGTATTTATGTGTATTTGTGTTCATTCTAATGTTGTAAAGTGTACAGGCAAAAACACATTCATTGCCAAGATAGTTTTAAACTGTTTTTTTCAGCCGCCAGACTTTTGCACAGTATTGTGCCAGTCCTGAAATTTGATTAGTTGAGCCCCATTTGACATCAATAAAATACTTTATAGAAGCACACTAAGTGAATTCTGTATTGTAGCACCATGCCATTAAAAATTGGACCCCTCATCACTGGGGCTGTAATCTCAAGGGTTCATCTACAGTACCTTTATTTCAGCAACATAATTTTACCATATTTCATTGAAACTATGTATTTTAAGTGGTATTTACTCCACACATCCCATGTTCATTCCAGGGGACCTGGCTTATGGCCAAAAACAAAAACATTGATGAAATGACCAGAACATGTAATAATGGGCTACTGAAGATTCTAGATTCTTAAGCTATACTTATTACTTCATCCTAGCACAAGTTAAAAAAAGAACATAAATACTATAAAAGGTTAACGTTGGCTCAATGTACTTCAGTGTCTCTCGAAAGCTGTTGCCATCCATCATTGCGCTCTCTTTAATCTCCTTCTCTAAGCGCTTGAGGATGTTTGCTTTTGAGATGGTACATAATTGTAGTTGTGCCAAAGTCCTCTCAAAAAGTGCTCCCAAACACCATTAGTTTTACCTGCATGCTTCAATGTATATAGTTGTTTAGTTGTTGGTTAAGAGTTAACTGGTTAATCATTTATATCCTTGTTTGGGTCACAGGGCCACATGGAATGTCCAAGAGAAAACAGAACAGAAGGTTATGGTCAGGTGACTCTGGTAAAAATGACAAAATGGCCCATTTTAATACTAGTCAAAGTGTTTGAATGGTAATGAGTTACTGGAAAGAAAAATATTTGGTCAGCATGCTCACAGCTGGAAATGAAAGTGGAAAATCTTTCCACTTTTCCAATCAGATTTGCTCCACTTAGTTCCATAATTAAATTCCAGAAATGACTGTGAAGCTCATGATATCTTGAATTGAGAGTAACATATGCATAATGTATTATGCAGTCCTACAAACACACACAAACAGAAATGTAGAAACCATCCACCCGCACACAGCACATGGGCACACTCCACCTGACGAGCAGATTACACTCTCTGCTACATTCCAAATTATGTAAATCCTGCGCAATTACAGTTGTTCTCAAACGGCAATAAAATGAGCTTTTATTCAGGTCTGATTCTGAGGTCATTTGAGGTGACTTCACACACCGGCTAATACAGCAGCTTTTTGATTTTTTATTTATTTCTCACTGTATAGAGTCTGACCATCCACCCGATAGAGACTTATACACACACACATACACACACATATACTGTGTGAACTGCAGCAGTACAGAAATAATGAAAGACAGAAAGAGTGTGTGTGTGAGAGAGCGAGAGAGAGAGAGGAAGGAGAGGTATAATGGAGGCAGTTCTGTATTATTCAATTGAAAGAGGAATATTAGGATGAGCGCGCAGTAAAAAGTGTGTGTGTTTATAAATGTGTGTGTGGAGTAGCGCCTGTTCAGCACTTTAATAAAAAAAAACACTTTTTTAAACCATTCACTGTGTCTGAGCTTTCACACAGTCCCTGATCACCCATCTGTGTCTATTATATACATACCATATGGAGAGAGAGAGAGAGAGACAGAGAGAGAGAAAGAGACTGTGAGTAAATGAGTGAAATATGAAGAGAGAAGGAGTGAGAGAGAGAGAAAGAGGACAGAGAGAGCTAGAGAGGACAGATGAAGAGGGAGAGAAAAGGACAGAGAGACAGAGAAAAGGAGAAAGAGGGAACGAGAGGAACAGAGAGGAAGAGAGAATGAAAAAGTGTGAGAAAAAGAAACGACAGTGAAAGAAAGAGGGAAAAAAGAAGTGGTAGAGAGAGAGAGAGAGAGAGAGAGAAAGAGACAGTGAGTAAATGAGAGAAATATGAAGAGAGAAGGAGTGAGAGAGAGAGAGAGAGAGAAAGAGGACAGAGAGAGAGAGGACAAAGGGAAAGAGGACAGATGAAGAGGGAGAGAAAAGGACAGAGAGACAGAGAAAAGGAGAAAGAGGGAACGAGAGGAACAGAGAGGAAGAGATAATGAAAAAAGTGTGAGAAAAAGAAACGACAGTGAAAGAAAGAGGGAAAAAAGAAGTGGTAGAGAGAGAGAGAGAGAGAGAGAGAGACCGAAAGGAGAATAGATGAAGAAGGAGAGAAAAGGAGAAAGATGGAAAGAAAGAGAGAAACAGATAGGAAGAGAGAATGAGAAAGTGTGAGAAAAAGAAAGACAACAGTGAGAGAAAGAGGTAAAAAAAGAAGCGGTAGAGAGAGAGAAAGAGGACAGAGGTAGAGGGAGAGAAAAGCTCTAAAGCTTAACCTGAGCAAAACAAAAGTCGTGATTTTCCAGAACAAATCCTGATCTCAGGAAAACTGTGTTCTGCAACAGAGCAACTACTTCACTTACTATTCGACTTTTATAGGCTATTAGAACCAAATTTGGAAACAATAAACATTTAAATCAAAATCAGGATCAAGTTGTTCAATTCAGTGATTAAACCAGTTCTAGTCTTTGGATGCGAAAAGGGGACAGACGTTATGTCTGGATTTAAGAAACTGGGATAAACGCAGGATAATCCCTGCAGAACCTTTGTCCTCTACACAAAGATCCTGGCTATCATTCAATCACACCTAAATACAATAAAACATAAAGCTTGTCTGGCCAATCACCTGTCCTCAGAACCCCACCCACTCTGCCTTCAGTATTTCAACTCCTCCTCTTCCTCCTCCCCCACAAACAGCATCAACCTAATTGATAAACTCTTTCTCTTAAATACATTGATATTGTATTTGATTTGGAGCAATGAATAAACTCAAAAAGTGAAACTAAAATGTTAGCAGCTCCTAAATCCCAACACAAAACTGGCAGACTAACATCAAACAATTACAGGAAGGAAAAATACTCACAAAATATAAAATAAGTAAACACAGGCTGGAGGCACCAATCAATAAGAGAAGTATTTAAAAAGTTAAACAGTTAAAAAATGTATTCTCTTATTTATCAGAGTCTGGTAAACACTGTGCTGTACCTGTGTGGTTGGTGTAGTGTAGTGGTTAACACCTCTGCCTTCTATGCTGTAGACTGGGGTTCAATCCCCCACCTGGGTAACTACCGTACACTATACCAATAAGAGTCCTTGGGCAAGACTCCTAACACTACCTTCGCCTACTTGTATAAAAAGATCAAATTATAAGTTGCTCTGGATAAGAGTGTCTGCCAAATGTTATGTACTGTACCTGAGAAGAAGGAATTCCATTTAGGAAGGAATCTCAGAACATTACTAATAACATTTTCACTGCTTATCTTCTTATATATTTTGTTTGTGTTTCATTTATTTCATTTATTTGTTATTTATTTGTTATTATAGCCTTTTATGGGCAGCATGGTGGTGCAGTGGTTTGCACCACTGCCTCACAGTAAGAAAGGCCTGGGTTTGATTCCAGACTGGGCTCCTTTCTGGGTGGAGTCTGCATGGGTTTCCTTCCACAGTCCAAAGACATGTAGTCAGGCCAACTGGCCATGCTAAATTGCCCTGTGTGTGTGTGTATATATAATCTTTAAGACACTTTCCCTACTCCATATTAACATAGATAATCTTTTAATATATACTTCAGTGACATAATGTTTCTGTGTACAATGTAAGTCTATGTATATGCTGTATACATGTATTATAAATATATATATATATATATATATATATATATATATATATATATATATATGTATATATGTGTATATATATATATATATATATATATATATATATATATATATATAGAGAGAGAGAGAGAGAGAGAGAAACAGAAAGAGAAAAAAGTTAGCAAGAAATAGAAAGATGTAGTGCAGCAGAGGGCGAAAGAGATGGAAAGAAAAGAAGGAGAGAAAGAGAGAGAATGAGGGAGAGGGTGAGAAAAAAAGATTGGACAGAGAGAGAAAGAGGGAGAGAGAGAGAGAGAGAGAGAGAGATGGGTACAGCGAGAGGTACAGGGGGGGGTGGTCTCTCTGTCTCCCAGCGGTCTCTTTAATACATAATTTGGTGCTAATAGGCAAGTGTCTTTTTATGAGCTGCTACAAACAGCCACTCAAGCAGCCGCTCCTCAGTTTTCCCGAGACGCCAGTGGTTTTGAGGTAATGTACTAAAATACATTAGTCAGGGTGTGGTAGAGTCCCTAACATGACATTTTATTTGCTTTGCTCTGTATAATCACAGTAAAGCCCTCCATAATACCAGAGGCCCATTAAAGTGCTGATTGTGTAACACTTCTTCGTTGATGTATTCGACAACAGCGCTATTAAATCACCATGAAAATGAATTGAACTGTTCATTGAATGACTGCAAACTGCTTATGCAATCAGTCCAGATGTAACAGTACAATGTTACTGAAATGGTAAACATGAACTGCTCCAGCAACAAAAGGGGACTTCACTGTTAGTCCCATTCAGGTCAGTTTGCTTCAGACCTTTTAAAGAAAATACCTGGAAATGTACTAAACTAATAGTAATTGAACATCCTGATGATACATCCGGTTATGAAATATGAGAACGTGGATTTGTCATTTGTAAGCTGACTTTTATAACCCATGCCTGTATTATGCAATCATGATTTCAGGTTGAAAGAGGCTGGAAGAGTTGATCATAACTGTGAGGATGATGTCAAATGAAAGATTATAGGCTCAGCTTTTAATTTCTGATAGATCCACTGCAGTTTTATGACAATGTTGGTAGCAAACAAGAACATAAAATACTACATTAAAAAAAAATGAGTTATAACTAATCTTCCAGAGAAGATGTGTAACCATTCGCCTGAATGATTATTCATAAAATAGTTTTAATATTATTTAATATTATTTTATTATTATTATATAATTAATTAATTAATTATTTGCTCTCTCTAGTCATGCTTGCTCAAATAACCTTGCTATAGAGAGAGAATTGATAATGCAGGACCCAAGAAGCAGCTATTGATTTGATGATATGCGCTCTTGAATCGAGACATGGTCATCAAGGCCTCTTTTTAAGAGAACTGGTCAAAAGGGAAGGAGAAAAAATAGAGGGAAGTGCACTAGATAAGAACAACTGGAGAATGTTCAGCACAATTGTGACCATGAAAACACATGAGGACAGAGTTCTCTGTAACCATTCACAAACATATTACCAATAAAGCCTAAACCACAATGCATTTATGACAATAACATAATACAGCACTCCCTAGAAATGTTTTTTTCATGGTACACCACCGGAAAGGTACTTTAAAAGTGTATAATTCAAATGTGTCATTTGGTTGATGGATAAACTGCAATAACGTGCAACGTTGGGTACACGTTACTAAATCATCAGAAGATTAGATATAATTCACTTGCATAAAGAAGCGGAAAAGCAAAAACATGGCAAAAAAAAAAAGTTTCCAAAACTGGAATGCAAAAACTATTTTAAAATGTAAAGAAAATGGGACTCATAACAAACATCTGGATTTAAAAAAGAAGAAAATTTGAGGAAGAAAAAATAGAACAATGGAGTCCAGAGTCCAGAGCTCAACATCATTGAATTTGGGATGAACTAGATCAGAAACAGAAAATGCAACCAACCAATATATATATATATATATATATATATATATATATATATATATATATATATATATATATATATATATATATATATAATAGAATTAATAGCTTGTACTTAACTGCTGTTTTGATTGGATATCAAATAATGAAGCATGGTCTCTTTTGCACAGTAATGTATATTACATCAACACAATTGCTGTCTTTCAGTTTACGTCTTTTGGTAAGAATTATTTTGATGTAACTCGTGCTAGTCATGTGCAACTGACTGATACATTTGAATTGCCACTTTGCAAGTATAAAACGCTCTGAATCTTTGCAAAGTGCCTCATATTAAACTAATACACTATTAGACTAGCACATGCATTATGAACATGTGTGCAATTAAAAAAATTATTTGATTTATTTTCATAGGATGAAAACAAAGGAGTTTAAAGTGACATAGAAATAGTTTCTGTTTCTGAAGATGTTCTGTATTTTACCAGTGACGTCTGAATTCAGTATGAATGTGTCCTGATCTGTTTTGAACTCTTTCCTGACGAATACATCACAGAAAATGGCCTGATCTAAAAATATCCAACAATAAATCATTCAGGGAGGAACTGTCTGCACTTTCTCAAGACATAAGGTTGCACTGTAGGATCCGAGCCTCAGAATTTGAGAATCTGCTTCTCTCAGGAGGAGACAGGAAGAGGAAGAGACAGGAGACAGGAAGAGGAAGAGACAGGAAGACGCTATGCTGTAGTAACGCAGACTTCAACGCGAACCTCGGCAATATTGAGCAAGGCAGCAAGTCAGTAATCTATAAACCACATGGATTAGTTTTCTTAGCCAACACAGTTATAAAACAACTTTAAAAGCTATAAAATTTATATTAATAAACTACTCACTACCGGAAGTACACTGGAGGACGGTGAAGAAGATCTGGACAGTCTGCAAGCTTACATCGACGAGTGTTTCGACCGAGTCGTAATGGGAAAACCAACCAACACTCCGTCCAGCAACAAAGGAGCTCCATCCACCAAGAGGAGTCGCCCAGAAGATTCACCAGGGGCTTCTTCTCAGTCCAGCGAAGTGGCGGACATTTTGGAGTCCATCGATAAGAAGCTGTCCAGTTTCGACGCTCGCCTCTCCATTTTGGAAATTCTTCACAAGGAGTTTCAGGCTCTCCGGGAGTCGGTAGAGTTCAGCCAACAGCAGGTGGAAGCACTTGCTGTGGAGAACGCCGCTCTCAGAGAGTCGGTGAATTCCCTCACCAAGGGAATGACCCGGCTCTCGGAGGAGAATAAAAAAATCAGGGAAACCGTCACCGAGCTCCAGGCCCGCAGCATGAGGGACAACCTCGTGTTTTCGGGTCTACCGGAGAAATCGGAGGAAAACCCGGAAACGACAGTGAAAGAGTTCTTGCAATCCTACCTGAAGCTCCCGGAAGACACTGTTAAAACCATCAACTTCGATCGTGTTCACCGTATAGGAGCTAAGCGACCCGGGGCACACAGACCCAGACCAATCGTAGCCAAATTCGAACGTTTCAAGCAGAAAGAGCTGGTGAAGAGCCGCGGACGGGAGCTGAGAGGAACGGACTTCAGCGTCAACGATCAGTTTCCTAAAGAGATCCTGGAGCGACGCAAAATCCTGTTCCCTCTCCGGAAAAAACATATTCAAGAAGGTTCACGAGCTATCATTGCGGTGGACAAACTCTATATAAACGGACAGCTCTATCGCGACCAGGAAACCACGCCATGGCTATACTGATCAGGTGACCTGTGTATACAAACGCCTTTTTTCTCCATCTTCTTTGTTTTGTTTTTTTTTCTTTTTTTACATGTCTATATATAACAATTAATGCCGGTTTAGACAGCATAGTGGACTTTATGTTAAGTAATTATTATTTTTATTTTTATTTATTTATTTATTTTTTTTTTCTTTCTCTTTTTTTTTTTTTTTTTTCTTTCTCTTCCCCTCATTCTTTTGCTATATTTGTCACTTTGGAGCACCCTTTCCTTTTCTTTTCTTTCTGCATCCAACATGTTTGCTACACAACACACACAATGCTATACAGGACACATAACATGCAATGTACACTCACACACACATCCACACACACACACACATCTTCAGTGAGCACGCAACACTTTCTCGATTAATTTCAATATGAGCACACTGAGGTTTGTTTCATGGAATGTGCGTGGAGTTGGTTCAAGGGAGAAGAAGGTGAAAATTATTAACCGATTAAACGACTTGCAGGCTGACATTGTGTTCCTACAGGAGACACATGTGTCCAGAACATCTGCACACACACTCTCCTCTTCACAGTTTCCTCATATGTACTCAGCCTGTTACAACTCTAAACAAAGAGGTGTAGCTATATTAATTAACAAAAGGATAAACTTCTCTATTAGAAACACGATGTCAGACCCCGAAGGCAGATTTATAATACTTAATCTATCTATTCAGAATATAGATTTATGTATTGCCAGTATATATGGACCAAATGTTGATGATCCCTCCTTCTTTCATACCTTCTTCACCTCACTTGCTGATCACTCTGATACCACAATTGTAATAGGAGGGGACTTCAACCTGGTACTTAATGCAGAGATTGACAGGCTTAGTACAGCAGTGAGTCAAAGAAACTGGCAGTCTGCAGACATTCTTAAACAATACATGAAGGATTTTGGTCTTTGCGATGCTTGGCGCTCACATCACCCCACTCTGAGAGATTATAGTTTTTTCTCACAAGTACATCACTCCCACTCCCGCTTGGATTACTTTTTAGTCAGTAGCTCCATGATGACGGAAATCACAGACACTCAGATACATCCGATCACTATTAGTGATCACGCACCTGTATCTGTGTCTCTGACACAGAAACGAGTTACACCACCAACTAGGAACTGGAGATTTAATACATCATTACTTAAAGAACAAGATTTCATTAATTATTTTAAACGAGAGTGGGCTATATACTTAGAACAAAATAATCTGCCGGAAATATCGCCATGTGTTCTATGGGAAGCAGGAAAGGCAGTAATGCGGGGTAAAATAATTTCTTACTGCGCACATAAGAAAAATAAAGAAAAAACACTTATATTAGAATTGGAACAGAAAATTAAATCTTTAGAAAATGCCTATGCTGCATCACCACAAGAAAATATAATTAACAGCCTGAGGAAACTTAAATTGGAATTAAATGAAATACTTGATAAGAAGACACAATTTATGTTGCAGAGGTTGCGTCTGGAAAACTTTGAACATGGAAATAAATCTGGAAAATTCCTGGCCAATCAGTTAAAACTGAATAAAGAAAAAACAGCTATTCACTCTATTAAAGACTCGGTCGGTAATATTACTCATGACCCACAACAAATAAATAACTCCTTTAAAGACTTTTATGAAGCCTTATACTCATCACAGATTAATCCATCTGATGCTGAAATTGAAGAATTTCTTAATGATATAAATCTACCTAAATTAAATGAGGATCAGATTACAACTCTTGATTCACCGTTTTCATCATCTGAATTCTATAAGGCAATACAGCACCTTCCAAATAATAAAGCCCCAGGCCCAGACGGGTTCCCAGCAGAATTCTATAAAGAATTTTGGCCTGTGTTAGAACCTACTTTTTTCAGAATGGTGACTCAAATCAAGAATAACCACACAATCTCCCCAAACATGAACTCTGCCAACATTAGCCTGCTTCTTAAACCAGGCAAAGACCCAACACTTCCATCTAGCTATCGCCCAATCTCTCTTATTAATGTAGACCTTAAAATTATTTGCAAAGTTCTCGCAAGAAGATTAGAAAAAATCACTCCATATATTATACATTCGGACCAAACAGGTTTTATCAAGGGCCGGCACTCAGCCGATAACACACGCCGACTAATAAATATAATAGATTACTGTTCCATTAACAAATTAGAAAAAATAGTAGTCTCTTTAGATGCAGAGAAAGCATTCGACAGGGTAAATTGGAAATTTTTGTTAGCAGTTCTACATAAATTTGGATTTGGCCCATCCTTTATAAACTGGATCGAAACATTATACAGCTCTCCAAATGCACGGGTTAGGACAAATGATCTTATTTCACAAAGCTTCAGTCTGCAGAGGGGAACTAGACAAGGTTGCCCACTCTCTCCCTCAATGTTTATCATCTTCATTGAGCCACTAGCAGCAAAAATCAGACAGAATGTAAACATCAAAGGAATCCAAACAGAAAATACAGACCATAAAATAAGCCTTTATGCTGATGATGTATTACTTTTCCTCGGGAACTCACAAACCGCTCTTCTAAAGACAATCACACTTATAGATAAGTTCTCATCTGTATCAGATTACTCCATTAATTGGAGTAAATCAACAGTTTTGCCTCTGAATTGTAAATTTCAGAACATCATACCTACATCACTACAGTCGGGCAACATTAGATATCTAGGTATAAATTTTTCTCCCAGGCTGTTAGATCTGGTACGACTGAACCATATTCCTTTACTAAAAACAATAGAGGACGATCTCACACGTTGGAACTCTCTACCTATATCTCTCATGGGGAGAGTTGCCACAATAAAAATGATGATTCTGCCTAAAGTAAATTATCTGTTCTTAATGATCCCTAATAAACCTTCTATTGCTTGGTTTAAGTCGCTAGACTCATATATTTCTAAATTTTTATGGAAAAGTAAAACATCTAGAATAAGCTTGAAGACTTTACAAAAGCTAAAATGCAGCGGTGGTCTAGAACTACCAAATTTTTATCACTATTTTTTAGCCAATAGACTACAGTATGTTTCAAGGTGGATGAAATCAAACCGCTCAGACAGCCCATGGCTGGATCTGGAACAAACACTCTGTGGGAAATTGAAAATATCTGACTTACCTTTCATTAGCTCCAGCATTAAACATTACAATTGCTTTAAAAGCCTTACAATAAGCACCACCCTGATAGCCTGGTGGGAATTCTTAAAGATGGCTAAGTCTTCACTAATCCCTTGTAAATTAACACCCATTTGGAACAATCCCGATATATGTCGGAAAAAGACAGTACTGAATTTTTCAGAATGGCAAGAAAAAGGAATAAATAATTTAGAACATGTTATTCATGATGGGACCTTTATTTCATTTGAAGATCTTATTTTAAAATATGAAATTAGCAGTAGCAAATTTCTGGAATATCACCAATTGAGGTCCATCATACAGGCAAGATTTAATCTAAGTAATCTAAATCTAGAAATCCCTGTGTGGATAACAGACTTTCTAAACCTCTATACCCCTAAACTGTTATCAAAAATATACAAATTATTATTAAAAATTAATGATTCAATATCCCTTCCAATTACAAAATGGGAGAGAGATCTTTCCATCATCCCGGATGAAAATTTCTGGACACAGATATGTCTAAATACTTTTAAAATGACTAAAAATCCAAATTTACAACTTATACAATACAAAACTCTCCATAGAATACATTATACAGGGCACAGAATGTTCCAAATGGGCCTCAGAGAAACAAATATATGCACTAACTGCACAGGTAATTATATTGAAAATTATATGCATGCTATATGGTCTTGCATGCCAGTTCAGAGATTTTGGCAGACAATATGTGAAGACTTATCCACATGGTTCCATTGTGATATCCAAGCCTCACCAAAACTGTGCATTTTAGGTGATATAAGTGAATTAAACATAGAAACGAATATATCACCTATAGTTCTTACTGCCTTATGCATCGCCAAGAAAACTATCCTCATGAAGTGGAAATCAAAAAATGATTTATGTATAACTCACTACAGAAACCTACTTCTAGACCACATTAGTCTGGAAAGAATGTCTGCTACCACTAAAAATCAATTGACTACATTTGAATCCCTCTGGTCCCCACTGATCAGCTCCATCACGTGATGGGGGTAACCGGCTGTAGTCTTGTCTTGTGGTGTACCCAGCAGGTGGCTGGGGGTGGGCTGGGGGATTTGGATGTCTGATGGCTCTTGGACTGGAGATGGGGGCTGACGCTCTGCGGTTTCTGTGTGCGGGCCCTGTTGTTGATGGTGGGGGGCCTGGATGTGTGCGCTCACGGTCTTGGGGTGGGGACCTGGGGACCCGTGGGGGTGGGTGCTGGCCCCGTCCGGGGGGCTGGCCTCCTCTGTGTGGGCCGGGGTGTGGGATCTGGGGCCTTGGCGCCTGGGGTCGCCCGTCCCCCGTTTGGGCTCCTCCCTGCGCTGGAGGGGTCTGTGCCCCCCTGGGCGCACCGCCGGGTGATGGGGGTCTGGGGCGCGCCGGGGTGTCTGTCTGGCATTCCAGGATTCTTGATGCCTCCCGGGAGGAGGGGTGGGGCACTCAAGTAGGGGGACAACCACATAGGGCTGGTTGGTTCTGGACCCAGGACCACTGTGTTTGCGTATATATGGGTGTGTGTGAAGTTTGTGCGGGTGAGTGTGTTTGTGTTGGTATGTATGTGTGTGTGTTTGTATTGTAATCGTGAGTATGTGTATTGTAACCGTGAGTATGTGTATGTGTGATAATTGTTGTCTCTTGTGTGCGTGTGGGTGTGTATGTTTTGTGCTGTGTCAGCTGTGTGGGCGGGCGCCGGCCTGGAGCGCGGTGGTGTCCTGGGGGCTTGGCCGCTTCGGGCCCTGGGCCGGCCTTCCCTGCGCCGCGGCCGGGTGTAGGAAACCGGGGTGCCTAGTGAGCTAGCGCCAGCTGGCTCTCTTCCTCCGAGGGGTAGTTCTCTGCCTCTCGGTCTTTCTTATCCTGACCCTTCCCCTCCTCCCACTCAGTCAAACATCACACTACACATGGGGGTTCTGGGGGAGGGGGGCCCATGCTACAGTGAGTAGGGCCACCTACCTGGCTCTGCTCGCTGTGATGCGTGATGTCCCACTCCTCCCCTTTTTTCCCCCCTTACAATGACACATTTCATGACACAGTACAGTACACACAGGGCTTTGGGGGGCAGGTGTCACTCAGTGGATGGTGGGTGGCGCTGCTGATGTGACCTCACTTATCTGCTCACTGCTACCTGCCCCTCAATTTTATTTACACATTAGACATTGAGGGCCTTGGGGGGCAGCGTGGCAGTGTGCTGTTATTCAGTACTACATTGCCTCTGTCCCTCCAATTTTAATTGCACTGTAGCTCACACACATTCTTTTCATTTCACACACATATTGAGTGTGTGGGGGGGGGGTGGGCAGGTCCTCTCACACCGGTTTGGTGCACCCTGCCTGGTGGGGAGACCGGCCGGTCATTCGGGGCCGGGGTGGCTGCCTCCCTGGGTTACCGCTGACCCGTGCTGGTGTCCGCCCGCCGATACTGTGAGTCCATGTATGTTCCGTGTGTATGCATGAGTGGGTGACTGGTGTGTGCGAGTGTGGGTGTGGGTGTGTGTGGGTGCATGTGAACATGTGTGTGTGGACAGCTGGGCCTGGGTCTATGACTTGCTGAGCCTGGACATCTGTGGTACATGGTGGTGGGCAGGAGTTACCCCTCCCCACCGCTCCCCGCTGCTTGCCGACTCCGCCCCACACCCGGGGTATGGGTGCCCTGTGGGTCCCTGGGTGCATGACTGGACATCGTGGCGTGGTCCCTGCCCTGCTCCCTTGGCGGTTGTGTCCTGAGGGTGGTTTGGGCCTTTCTGGCATGGGGGGGGGGGGTCCTGCCGGGGGTCGGCCGGTCTCGGGCGCCTGGGCCCTCGGGGGCCGCATGCTCGGCTCATGCTGGGGATGTTGGCCTGCCGGGGGGGGTGGGCTGCTCATTGCCTCTGGCTCTCCGGTCACTTGCCCTTTGTCTGTGGGCGCTCTGTCTGGGGCCTCCATTCTTCGTCCTCTGGGGCGTGCACGCGGTGGCCGTCGGAGCGTGTGGCCTCAGGTCTCCTGAGTTCCTAATGGGCTGTGGATGGTCCGGGTCCCCCGGGTCCTTCCCTATCTGTCTCTGGACCACGGGGGCATGGTTGCGGCTTCTTGCCCTCATTGCTGAGCACATTCCATGACACATGACACGTGAACGCATATACACACATATACACATTGTTACAAACAGTAGAATTGTGTGTGGTGGGTGGGTGTATATGTATAGAGGCATATGTATAGATATGTAAACATGTGTGTGTATGTATGTAGCAGCAAATAGTAGAATTATGTCTGGGTGTATATATGTATATGTATATGTGAATATGTATATGTATGTATATCTGTATAATTGTTTTTTTCCCCTCCCCTTTTTTTTTTTTTTTTTTTTTTTTTTTTTTTAACTTACTTATTTATCTATTTATTTTTATTTAGTTGTCTGTTTATTTACTTATTTTATTTGTTTTTTCTCTCTTTTTTATTATTATTATTATTTTTTTTTTTCTATTTATTTATTTACTTACTTAATTATCATTATTATGATTTATTATTATTATTATTATTTTTTTTTTTTTTTTTTCTCTCTCCTCCCTTCTTCTCTTTCTTTCCTGTCCTCTTTTTTATTGCCTGTCAGGCCTGGCCAAACAAATAAAATAAAAACTTTAACAAGAATAGGCTTTAGTAACCTATAGAGCTTTTTCTTGTGAAAACAAATATGTTTGGTACATCAGTACATTCGGATTACCATTCCGATTGCAAAAATGGCCAGATATGACAGGTTAAAAAAAAAAAAAAAAAAAAAAAAAGAATTTGAGAATCTTTTAAGAATCCCTTTCATTTGATTTTCATCTTGTCTGAAAACACTTTGCGCATGCCTTTTCTCCACAGGCCTTGTTCTCCCTCAAAGCCTTGCTATGACTGAGCCACCGTTTTATTACCTGTTTGTCTGAAGCAGCATTAGCCATACAATGATCACGGTTACCTGAAGAGAGAACTGAGTCAATAAGAAGAGGAGTAGGAATCCTGTTGGAGCTCTGAGGCTTTACTAGGCGTCGAAGTGGAGAATGAGCCTGCAACCTTCCTAACAATAACAACTGCAGCATCTACTCTGTGGCTAACTTGATGAAGAATTTGTTTAAATATAAATGTATGTGTAAATGTTGGGTTCTACAAAGCAAAATCTTCAGTTTTGCATTAGAACCTACATAGTTCAGTTAAAGAAATGCTTCAGCATTTTAAACCAAATCTATATATACTGTGTATCTCGTAATTGCATATACATAATGCAATTCTCCATATTTAGTACAAGAGCAGAAAACCCATTGACATAATCACACTTCTAATGGAAGCAAATAAGCAGAACGGCCCCTGAATGGACTCTAATTTTTATATCTGTGTAGTGTTGTTCAACCTTAAAAACAGAAAACCTGTCAACTTAGCTGTTTTCTGTTGTTTTTTAGTTGAAAAATAAATAAATACAAATGTAAATTCAGAGTTTATTCAACAACTCCATTATAAAGTGAGTTTGAATTGACATAGTTGTTCACTGAACTGTTTATTTGCTTTATTTGAATAAAACATGTATTTGACTTACACATCTTCCAATTACACTTCAACTCACCACAATATATAATTAATATAAATTTTTAAGCTGTCAAACGACACCAAATGAAATAAATCACTGTGAAGTCCTGCATCTTTTCAAAGAGACAGACAAAAAAATGCAGTCCAGTGCAAGAGGCAGTTGGGTGAGGTGAGGAGGCGGAATCACTCTGCAGTGCTGGTATTTTCCTTCAGCCTATTAATCTCTGAATGAGCTCTTTACCAGCCCAGTGGCTGCAGCCAGGAGGAACACCTACAGCCTTCAGCGCTGGCACTGCCCTCCACACTGAACCTGCCAGCCCACCCGCTCTTATTGCACTACTGCATCAGCACAATTTGCACAGGCAAAGCAATCTGAATGCACAAAAGCATGGACTAAATACATCAGAGATGCATTCAGATTAGAATATTTTTCTTAGTGTGAACAGAAAAATCAAAATACAACAGACAAAATATATACTTTAATATAAATACAGCATGTTGGGTGGATTAAGTACAGTAAATAGATGTACAGTGAAAGTATGTACGGTACATTGATTAACAGTGGGGTCTGAGTGCATCTCTCTGTACTGGATGCATTAGAGGGACATGCTATGTTCCTAAAAGGGTTGATGTTTGGTGAAATGTGTCCGTCGTCTTCTCTTTTGAATAATATGTTGCTCCTTAGTGTTTTTTTTCTTTGGTGCATGTCTCCATGTCTGTGAGAGAGACTGCCACTTCACTTAATAGCTTAAAGTTTTGTGTTTAACTGCTACCATAATACTAATGTCTATTAGCCCTTATATGGAATTCACAATGTTATATTAGCATCAAGCTAAGCTGTTCACTTTCCAGTGGAGGGTTTAATACTTCTTATGGCACCAAGAGACTGATTTTGAAGCTATTGTAACATATTTTTTCTTTGTATTTTTGGCTTTCAGTGAATCCTTAAGTAAATACTTGAACTTAAAGCCTTTTACTTATACGGTGAGTTCAGATGTCCGTTTATAAAAATAACCAAGATAATCTCTAGTTTGACTTTTGTATTGGTGTTCTCTTTGCACTGTAGACGAGGTTTTGGTGTGAAAGGGTGTGTAGGCACTAAAAGCACTGAATGAGGTCATGTTTGAGAAACAAGTAGAGTCTCATTGATGGCAAATGAGCTTTCCTTACAGGTACTCTTCACTAGGGGCTGGGAGTCGATCCTTAAAGGAATTGATCTCTCAATTCCAGGCCTTTGAGAATCAAAAAGTGACTCCAAAGCCTTAAACTCACGTTCAAGTGTGCCCACAGCTGTGTCCACACAGAGTCTACATAGTCTGTATGAAAAAATGCATCATTCCACAGCACACACATCAATAGTCCAGCTGTATTTAGCAGCTAATTTAGTTAGCATTAGCACTTCAAATTTCCATGTAAACATAATAATGATAATAATAATAATAATAATAATAATAATAATAAACTTTATTTTTACCAGCTCTCCTTCTCTGTGTCTTTTTGGAATCAAGATAAATGTGTGAAATCCACTCTTGTTATCGACTCCATTGATTCCAGTCACTTCAGGATCAGAATCAGAGTCAACTCCGAAATTTCCTGGAATCAAATAGCCCTACATTTTTTGCAGTTTTTTTTCCAACAGGATGGGTTAAGCAGTTAAGCAGTGTTTGAGATAACAAAGTGTGCCAACCCCCAGCCAATATCACCACAGGCAATCGCAGTCTTGGAGTACATATCCAAACCATTGTATGAGTGTGTACAGTGTGTGTGTGTGTGTGTGTGTGTGTGTGTACATGCACACAAGATGCCATTTTTGGTGTCTCCCATGCACTTGCGACCCACAGTCCATGCATCAAAAGTCTGTGCGTAATACGATGAGACCGGCATGCTCAGTTAAAACGCGATCTATATCCCATAATGCATCACTGGAGATGCCTCGCCTTTGAAGAGCACGCGGGTGTTGCACAATCATGGCACACTTCAAAGAGCATTCATTAAAACCAGGCTGGGAGAGCCTGAGGGGTCCTCTCCTCGCAGCTCGGCTCAGCCTAGTGACAGCAGGTAAAGACACAGAGAAGCACACAAGAGGGGGAGTGGAGGGGGGGATCCACACTGCAACAGAAAGAAAGCTCTGGAGTGGGTAATGGCCTTCCTTAGCCTCCATTTTTCCTCCCTACTGATCAGGCACTGTACCACAGCAGTGGCTGCCTCTCTGTCTTTGTATAGAGGCTCAGCTCGAGTCAAACGTGGTCTTGAACAGGTGAGAATGAGTCCGACAAGTAGAAGACAGCGTGAAGAGACAGCATTGTTAGAGCACGGCTTACTGCTGGAGGCAGACCTTTCAGCAACATGACTCCCAAACTATGGAACTCTTTAACACAATCCTCCACAGTTCTGCTGTTCCTTCTGCTCATTGTTCCTTACAAAGCTCAAAACTTTTCACAGCACTTTCATTCTCGGCGTCACTTCAACTGACATGGTTCTTTACCTATTTATTGCATCTTAATGTCTTTGCTTTGAGGCAGTTATGAATTATTAATAAGATACTTCTGAAGCAACTTCACCATAATTCTAACCATAAGGTAGCGTTATGTTGAAATCGTATTTACAGTTAATTAGATATAGTATTATTATTAGTAGTAGTAATAATAGTATTAGTTGTAGTAGTAGCAGCAGTAGTTGTAGTAGCAGTAGTATTGAATGATATATGGTAATAACACACTTTTCCCTCAAGGTCCACTTATGTTGTCTTTATGTGACAAAAATTGGACAAATTTAATTTTACATGACCATTTTCCACTCTCTGTTTATTTTGTCAACATTTTGGCTGAGGAAAAAAGGGCAGGTGTGATGACTGAGGGACTTGAAGCATTGGAATAAGGCTGTTTGGTCATATGAGTCTAGTTTACTTTTACATTGCGTGGACACTTGTGCCTTTTAACTGGGAGAGCGATGGCACCAGGATGCACTGTAGGAAGAAGACAAACTAGTGGACGCAGTGTGTTGCTCTGGGCAATGTTCCGCTGGGAAACTTTGGGTCCAGTCATTCATGTGAATGGCAGTATGATATGGGGCACCTACTTATGTACACTGTTGCACATCAGGTACACATGGCAACGGTATTCCCTGGTGGCAGTGGTCTCTTTCACCAGGATAATGCGCCCTGCTACACTGCACACATCATTTGGGAATGAAGAGTTCAAGGTGTCCAAATTTCCCAGGATTTCAACCTGTTTGAGGATTTGGGAGATGTGCTGGGACAACAAGTCCAATCTGTGGTAGCTCCACCTTGCAACTTACAAGACTTAAAGGATCTGCCTGATACCACAGGGCATCTTCAGAGATCTTGCCTTAGCAGGTGTTGGCGGCATGTGGAGGACCAACAGCATATTATGCATATATATCATGTAAACATCATATATCACATGTAGTGTGATATGATTATTGTTATTATATTTTTGTCATTTTGCCCACCCCCTCTTGAAGTCTCCTAGTAAAGCAATGGTTCCTCACTTTCCCTCAAAAATGCAGTGACCATTTCCCTTCATTTAAAATTTTCTACTATTATATTTCATATAAGCATGAAAATAATCCAGTGAAAGCTAAAAGAAACTACTCACTATTCAAGTATACTTTATAACACCCAGCTTCATAAATAATCCACTATATAAGGTTGGTTTCCAAAACAGGGATAAATGGATAGTCCTTTCATTGGAAAATCCCTGTGGAAGTCAAGGCCTAGGCTCAATACTTGACTGTGAATAGCGAATAGTGATAGTTTTGCCTAATAATTTGACAGTTAGGTATCTTTTCCAAGCTATTGTTAAAAGCTTACCTTTTGGCCCAAATGTGGTTTAAACATCTGAAAGAGGTGAATGCAGCGTGCTGACATCACAGCAATGTATGAAGTATGGGATTTTCCTTAAGGTGGTTTCCATTTGTTTGGCAGTTTTTGCAAAGAAAAAAGACATGATCGGTACAGGTCTCTGTGTACTTAATGCAAACCCACAAAGAAAGCATGCAGTTATTAGAAACATTTTGCAAAGCTCGGTGTCCCCAAACTGTGTTTCAGAACATTCCTGGTCAGTTGATGCCTTGAGCACTCAAACGGCTATTAATAAAAATGTTTTCAAAGACCTAATGCCATAAAAACATTACATTCTATATGTAAATGCAGTGTAAACTCTTCAAGGTAACCACCACTTTGATTAAATGGGTCTCAGTGCACCATTAAAATTTCAGCCAAATAATTGCTTTATCACCCTGACACAAATCCAGCAAGGCAGTCACGATTGTGGCTATATAAAGATCCCTGTTAACATCCTAATAACAGGTATCAGCAATCAAATGAGCACAAGGGTGTTTTTACACTGATTGGTTAATTGGAACATAGAGCATCAGACAACAAAAAGAAGGCAGGAGCAAATCAGTGGGGTTTTGTTGTGAAATTAGAGCTTGGGATTGTCTGGTGGTTTGTGGTTAAGATGAAACACTGCGGTGACAGAGAGAAAGTGGAATGCAAGCTGTGCGTCCCTTTGATTACCCAGCCCTGTAATCACACAGAGGGGAAGGACTTCTTTTTTCATATAAGCCTCAAACATTTTCAAAGTATAAAACAATGGTGGGAGATTTAAATGTTATTTAACTCCTTAATCAACCCCACAATGTATCATTTTTTCAGATTCAGATTCAGATTCCTTTATTGATACCAGGGGGAAATTGCAGTTGTTACAGTTGCAGCCATTTATGTAAAAATAAACACTTTACTAATAATTTAAGACAATATATAGAATTTACAGTATGTATTTATGAGTAATATAAACACTAGATGTCCCCCATCACACGATGCTACCAACCTACCAAGCTAGCATGTGCTTTCTCCAAGACTCGTGAAGCTAGCCAAACTGTTGTCACTGACTGTGTCATTGGACTATTCTTGGAGCTGCTTCTTTCCAGTGAGTCAGTCAATCGGCTTAGCTCAGCAATAAGAGCCAAGTTTCACAAACTGCTTATAATTTGCCATAAGTAGTCTATATTCTGATTAACCTCTTAAAATACTAGGCTTATTACATACTAAGTCTTATTATTGAATAAATACATGGACCTCAATTCAAACTGACTGCGCTATTCTTAGGTAATAGTGTGTGTATAAGTGTGTGATAAAACTTTGGGGCCTCTTGCAGGCCCTGGCCATTTAAGGGGTTAATCAACTAAAAGTATTTGTATCTTGCCAAAATGGTTGTCAGATACGTAGTTTCACTGGACTGAGGACGGGGATTCTAGAGGCAGGGGTCAAGATAGGCAGACATGCGAAATGCAGGCTAATCCATGAGTAAAGCAGATGGCTGAAAAGTCAAAAATCATAAAAACAAACAAGGCACACTTGGAAATACAGCAAAGCGTTATATGAAAACTACCAAGAACAAATCCAGAGACAAACTAACATAACAAGCAACAGAACTTGAGATAACAGTGGTCCAAATGTTTAAAGGAGATGGAGAAAGGGGGTGAGCTAAAGTGTTAAAAGATCTACATATTTGTTTTGTCTTAAATCATCCATCTATAAGACACATCACTACATTAGACAGGTCAACCCGCTTGGTAAATAGAGACAACGCTTGGGTAATAGAATCACCCAGGAGCCTCAGGTTTAAGAATAAATAAAGGTTTTTTAAGCCAGGAACCATTTGAGAACCTTATTCAAAGGTGAAACAGTGGTGTTAAGGTCTGATTGTGAACCTTAAATAAGTTTTTCCAAGTGAAACGTGCACATTTGTACCTTTTCATAACTTAATGTTTTAAAACAGAACAATAGCATACAAAGTCTGGACATGAGACAGGGTGTGTGGATTTAAAACAACTTAATGGTACAATTTTGTTCTCTGACTAAAGGTAGTGAGATGTACTCTTGAGGATACCACCCCAGTGAAAAGAGGGGTACCACCCCAGCGGAGTTTTGTACCTTTTTTCTGAAAGTGTACTTCACACAGTCCCTACTGCTCCCTCTTCACTTTTCCCACTGTTTACTTACCAGCCTAGAAGAAACGTTACACTTTCAACATCAAACTTCATCCCTTTCCTCACCAAGAATTGTTTCCAGCAGTGGAAAGCAACACCAATGATAACTATTGTTTTGCTTCTATTTAAGTCACATCTTCGTGTTTTTTTTGCCTGGAGTGGGCAAACGACATCTTCCTCTCTTGTTGGACTGAGGGCAGACTCATAATCTGGACCAGGGCTAGCTGGTTAACATGCTGAGTTCACTAGATAAAGCACAGTATCTCTGCAACATGGTACATAGCGGCTTTAACACAATATCCAAACTGTTATTTCTTCACCTTCTGTTGATCATTTTAGTTAATTTTGGAATGTTTTAAACTTAAAATCTAACAAATTGACTCTTTAAACATTTTGCTATGTATAGAAAGCATCATATACAAAATCTACCTGTTACAGTGATCATAATGTTTGTGTTATCTTCTGATTTCTCTTGAACGGTGTGTTGAACCACCACTAATGTAGCAGAAACATGATAGAGCTTCAGTTCTAGCACAGTAGGAGTTTTTACATTAATCACATCTAAATTCCAGTTTAACTGAAGCCCATACGCACCTCACAGAATTTTTCATATCGTTTTCTCTCACGAGCTTCACATTTAATTAAAATATAATCATTATAAATGGTCCCATCAGAGGGCTTTAATCACAACAAACTTTAATTTCCAGTGAGGCCACAGCAAGCGCTCTGTATTAAAATTAAACTGCGCTATCATGTTGCTGCATAAGATGTGGCTGAGAAACGCCACCAGAGCTTCGAGTTCATATGAAACGCTTTTCCAAATCCTATCAAGAGCAACCAAGGTGGCACATTGGCATTCCGTACTAGGCCGCTTTTAATCAAAAGCCAGAATGATTAAGTGGCAAATTGAGAAGCTTGTCATTTCAATAAATTGAGATTGTTACTGGGGAGCAGAGTATTATTCATCTCTGAAAGTTATTTTAGCTGAGAACTTTACTAGCCCCACTAGAATACTGACACTGCAGGAGGAACTTTGGTGACTTTGTAATTCTGCATGAAAGCTATGAGAAGGCCTCATCTTCACCACACTAGCTAAAACAGGACATGCTCTAGAGGATAATATAATTTTTTGCAAATGTCGACTGGACTACCGCATCGCTGTGGTGGTGCTTTACGTCCTGTGAAGGCCTTGGGTGAAATGCTGGGGTTAAAAAGCTTTGCAAGAGCAATGAGAACCATTAGGCTACATAAATGTTAGCAGATTCCAGCAGCTCCCAGCAGTGTCGTTACGCGCTTTTAACAAATTTCAGAGACCCCCCTCCCATGAGTATTATTTTCCGAGTTAAAGGCAGTCTGACGGTTTAAGAAAAAGAGCAAGAGCCTCGAGCCCAACAGGTTACCTTTAAAAGGCTCTGACATTAATCTCTGCCTGAGAACACATTCAGTGTAACGTGATAATGAAGGGGCCTCTTGCTGAGACAAATGGCAGTGCGTGATTTATGTGTGATGAAAATGTTCATTTTCTGCTTCAACCTTAAGCATCTCCCACTCTTTTCCACGTTGCACCCCATCAGCTGAGAGAGAGAGAGGGAATGAAGAGAGAGATATAGAGAGCGCAAATAGACCTACACCTCCCACCCACTGGGACCAATTACTCTGGCATCAAGCCATTTTGTGTGAAGAGCGTGTTTTTTCCGTTGTCTGTCAAAACTTTAATCCGTACGAATGGATCCTTCGGCAAATGAACACTGTTCGGAATTATCCCTGGCACAATGCCTTTCATACAGGAGACAGGTTTGGAATAAAGAGTCCTGAACTAAAGCTGCTGACAGCTAAAAACACGTGCTTGCTTTTTGAACTTTTGAACAGGTTGAGATCATGAACATGCAGGAGTGGGGTTGGCATCTCACGAGAGGGAGGCGACATTTTAGCAAGTGTTATTTCTTTCAGCATGTAGGCTTTGAATCTGTTGTGGTACAGTCAGGCCGTTGATAGCATAGTCTTGGTATAGTCACACTTCCACAGGCGGATAATTTCGATCCAAGCAGGCCCGGTTATAAATTTTCTTCTTTTTAGTCTATTTCCTTTTCTCAGTAATGGCTTCTTGACAGATACACATCCTTTCAGACCCATAGCATTGAGTTGTCTGATTGAAGCAAGAGTAGAGCTTAATTTTCTCTTATCTCTCAGAGATTAAAGCTTTTAGGGCTGTTTTTCCTGATAGTTTTGGTGGTGAGCGAGGTCTTGAACATTTCCAATTAAGCAATTAGCTGATGATCTTATCCAGAGCATGATCGTTTTGCAAATGTAGGCGAAGGCATTGTTAGGAGTCTTGCCCAAGGAAACTCATTGGTATAGCATATTGTGCCTGCCCAGAAAGAAGATTCATCCCCAGTCTGTGATGTGACCCACTACACTATGCCAACCACTGAACAGCTGTTAGAGATCCCATTTGAATCTTTTAATCATGTTTTAAACTCCTGTTTTTCAGTTATTTTTCTTTGACTTTCTCCTTCCTTATGCAAACAACCTACATGTTATCTCCTCGGAAATCCATGGAAAAGTCTCCGTTAGCCATTTTAGTTGCACATGAGAAAGAAGTTCACAAGGCAGCTAAGGTGTGTTTGGGTAGTTGATTGTGTGAATGTAAGAGTCTCTTTTGAAGGACAACATAAAGTCATAAAGAGAGCAACATAAAGAGATTTGGATCTAGCTTTTGTTGGGAGGACACAAAATAAAGGGGTGGTCTCTGACATCTGCACAGTCCTGTACATAGTATTCATTTCAAATCCTCATATCTGCTGCTCTTTACATTGTGCACATATTACATGAAGAATGAACAGAAATGCATTTAACAGTGCAATAACACAAAGCAGAGGTACAAACACATAACCAAATGGCTAATGGCTTAAAGCTAATCACAACAGGCTACAAACTATTAACTCGCTCCAGCTGCCAAATAGGACATCTGTAAAAGTGAAATGAAGTCTAGTTGACCAATGACCACACAGGCCTTAGGAACAGCTAAAGATACGTCATGCAGACACCCAACATATGAATTGATTCTGTTTTTATGCTGTGCTCAGGCGCTAATCGGAAGGTTGTATGTACTGGATGGCTAATTAGCAGAGAAAACAAACCCTGCTTTTCTTTGCTGTGTTAAAAAGCACATAGGTTTAAAAGAAGCACATCAGGAATGTATATATATATATATATATATATATATATATATATATTTCACATTCACTGCAAGTTCAGCCTCTTTCACTCATGTAAAAGGTCATGTTATACGTCACATCTCATAAACTCGTGTATCATCTAGAGCAGGGGTCCAATCTAATCCACCAGAGTGGCTTCAGGTTTTGAGGCGGTCACCTGATGGAATGTTTGAAGACTAAGAACAACTGATTAAACAAGTAGAATCAGGTGAGCTTCAGCTTGTTTGGAGTAAAAACTAGCAGCCACACCGGCTCTTTGCGTTTAAGATCGGACACCCCTGAACTAGACTTCACCTGCTGTAAATATGACTTTGTCGCATGTTCAAACACAACGTACAAGTGGGAAATCTGGTATTTTCCAGTTTGCGAAACAAGTTTCTCCGGAATGCTTGGCATTCAAAAGGGGCTGGAGTTAGACGTTATCTTCTCAGAACAATATTTTATAATAAAAGAGAAAATTAAATTCCTATTAGATAAAGTCTTTGCCGCCTGAATTGGGAAAATAATTCAGCCAGCTAATAGAGTGGGCTGACCCCAGGGGTTTGTGTACCACTTCAAATAACCCTGTCTTATGTAAACGTTCTGAGCCGACTTGCATTAAGGAGCCGATTTATTTTTTGTTTTGTTTGTTTTGGAAACAGATCTCATGGCAATGTAGCTGAAAATCATAGGACCCCTCTCCTGGATCTCCTTGAAAGATCCCAGTTCTGCCCCTCATTTCAGGCCCATCACGTTATTTGCCTGTCTGCTTATCCAGCGATCCCGACCTCTTGAAATTCATCCAGTGAAACTACTCGGAAACATCTGACATGTTCTGTTTTTTTATAAAGAACAGCCAATTTTATTGACAAATAAATGATTTTAGGATGGTAAGACACAAAATCTGACAAACTATTTTGAAGGAAGTTCTAGTCATGATTGCTTGACTCATGCTGCCTTAGGAGAGAATTTGCAGTTCTTACGATCGATAATTCTAAGCCTTATAAATCATATAAAGCTGCAGGCACCATTATAGCTTCAACAAAGCTTTTGATGCTTCAAAAGTATCTAATAGTGAATAGGCTACCACCAAGGATGTGTAGTGTCATCTTAACCCAATATATGTTTCACATGGGAAAGAAATGCTGCCCTTGGAATTAGATTCCTAATTATATTTTCAGTCTGATTCACACAAGGCTGCCTCTTTTCATAATTCCCAGCATTTTCCAGTGTTTTCTTCCATCTCAAACTAACATGAAATGTAAAAACCTACACATGGGCATTTAAATCACACAAAGCACTATACATGTCATAAATTATTTTCGAAAGGAAATAAAACTGTACACTGCTTTGAAGCAAGGCTGTGTCAGTGCCTCTTCCAGAGCAGCAGAGTACAGTTTAAAACATGCACTGTCCCGAGGCTACATCCCTGAGCTCTATAAATAATAATGTGAATGAAAGAACTGCATAAAGAAAACAATCGTCCAAAAGCACAGACTACAGACAGAGAACTCACAAAGCAGCTCTGTTACACACTCTGACATAAGAGCACAAGCGCACTGAAGCAAAATGGGCAGACTGCTAAAATACAGGTTTTTCAGGCAAAACGCAACATAACTCCAACTGCAATAATCATGAGGAAGCTGTGGGCTATTTTGACACAGTGCTGGAAAAAAGATATGTACACATTTTATGATTTCAGCATTAAATGCTGGCCATTATAATACTTATGACCTTGGTCAAGGTCTCATCACACTGTTCAGTCCCATTTTTGAGTAAAACATTTGAAAAGCAATGATGACTTCAGTGGTCCCATAGTGTTTTTTCTTTTTTGTTTTGGAAAGAAGTCAGGAGGGAAACAAACACACTAAAATATTGGCCCAATCCCATTTCTTCTTTTTATCTCTACCCCTTGTGTTGTAATGTCACCCTAACCCTTTGGAATGGAGTTACAAAGGGTAGTGGTTGAAATCTTGCCTTATGAAATGAGACAACCCTCAATAAATAAATAAATAAATAAATAAACATTGCTTCATTAACAGCCACTAGCGGTGCTCTATAGGCAACCCGGCCCGACTTCAGTGATAGCAGAGATGGGAAAAGTTCAGCGACCTCACTTCTGGGCTTTAGTTGCATTTACAGCATCATATGCTTTCAAAGCGGGAGTTTAAGACAGTTACATATTATCACCCACCACTAATTCTTTGGTGATACAAAGCTAAAGTCAACTATTCTTGTTTGAATTTTCTCGTTCCACCTTAAGTGGTGCAGCAGTTACGTTCTGGTGCTTCAGGCGTCAGTACTGCTGGGACTATTTAAAGTGGAATGGGATAATTAGCTAGCTAGATACCGAGGCATTAGCACATTTTTAGCGATTTTTAATGCTTTTTGCGAAGATAATGACCATAATACATTGAAACAACATTAAACTAAGACAATACATAGTTATCGTAGTCTTATAACGGAGAAACTTACATTTGTGGGTTTCTTTGCTCACCTGTGCAGCCATCTTGCTGGTTTTTCTTTTATTCTCAGAACACTTTTTTCGGATTGTGCCTCTGAAAAACCTCCATTTGGAGGGCCATGTAGCCCTAACACTTCGCCCTACCTCTCTATCTCAACAAAAATTTGGACACCCTACCCCTAGACGTGAACGCAGAAAACGGAGGGCTTAGGGGTAAGTGGTGGAGCAATGGGATTGGGCCTTGGTGTGTGTGCTGCTAAGTCACACTGTATGTAATAATTGAAATGCCAGTGGCATCAGGTTGAATTTTGCAGAATTGTTTGGACCTAATCATATATTTTTATGTATTTACGTCACATGTACAGATTCAAAATGGGGTCTGGCTCAATATTTAGGTCTCAAATGCAACATCAACATTATACTGAAGAAAATATGATGAAAATAGTACATAGTTCACTTACACGCTCAGAAGACACACGTCCTTCACCCGGTTTTGACTGAGTTCTCTTTGAATATTTTCACAATCATCAAAAACATCAAAATGTTCTTCTGTGTGTTATGTGCAACTACATATTTCCACCAAAGAGGTCCCCAAATCCCCAGAACTTACATATTGCAGCTTTAAACTAGTATTTACAAAGCCAATATCTAACATTTTCCCTCTTTTCTGGGCATGATAGTCCACATCACTGTGGACAGCACTGTGTATTATTGCCAGTTTATTTAAATGGGTTGCAGACAATAATCGAAAGCCTTCAAAGCACACCTACACCTACACACCTACTGTGAGAAAGGTTTTAGGCATCTAAGCAATTTTTTAAACAATGTACCTCAGCAGTGAGTTTATCACAATATACATTAGAATAAAGTCATATTCATAATTCAAATAAACATAAAAATAATAAAAAATAACAAGAATTTCTTGGGTTCATATTTTTTCTTGACGCCTTCACAGCCGCCACAGAGACTTGTTAATATCATCAATTACATCATGAGCACAATTTACTGAAGCACTGATTGGTCAAACCAGGAGCTATATATATAATATCATTATTAATCAATATTCCATACATTTTGTTTATTCAAATATTAACACTTCACAGCAAATAAACACATACTACACAAATAAATAGATTTTGAAAATGTGTCTTGTGCCTAAGATTTTCGCACACATACTGTATATCATAGCTGTTTCTGATAAAATGGACAATAAGTGTACATGCAAGGGACTTGTACATAATAAACTGCTGACTCAGAATATGTGGTATAATGTAACAGGGGACCCTTAGTAGTTCACTAATAACATTGAAAGTATGTTTTACTTATATACAGTGGGTTGCAAAAGTATTCATACCCCTTGAACTTTTCCATATTTTGTCACATTACAACCACAAACATAAATATATTTCACTGGAATTTAATGTGAAAGACCAACACAAAGTGGTATACAATTGTGAAGTGGAAAGAAAATTATACATGAATCAAAACATTTTTTACAAATAAAAAACTAATAAGTGCGACGTGCAAAAGTATTCAGCCCCCTTTTCCCTGAGTGCAACCAATTGCATTCAGAAGTTGCCTGATGACTGCTAATGACTCAAAAGGGTCCACCTGTGTGTAATCTAATCTCAGTACAAATACAGCTGCTCCGTGACGGCCTCAGATGTTGGTTAAGAGAATATTGGGGAGCAAACAGCATCATGAAGTCCAAAGAACACACCAGACAGGTTAGGAATATGGTTTTGGAGAAGTTTAAAGCAGGCTTAGGTTATAAAAAGATTTCCCAAGCTTTGAACATCTCACGGAGCACTGTTCAATCCATCATCCGGAAATGGAAAGAGTATGGCACCACAGTAAACCTGCCAAGACAAGGCCGTCCACCTAAACTTACAGGCCGAACAAGGAGATCACTGATCAGAGAGGCAGCCAAGAGGCCCATGGTGACTCTGGATGAAATGCAGAGAGCCACAGCTCAGGTGGGGGAAACTGTCCACAGGACAACAATTAGTCGTGCACTACACAAATGTGGTCTTTATGGAAGAGTGGCAAGGAGAAAGCCATTGTTAAAAGAAAACCATAAGAAGTCCCGTTTACAGTTTGCCAGAAGCCATGTTGAGGACACAGCAAACATGTGGAAGAAGGTGCTTTGGTCAGACGAGACCAAAATAGAACTTTTTGGCCACAATGCAAAACGCTATGCGTGGCGGAGAAATAACACTGCACATCACTCTGAAAACACCATCCCCACTGTCAAATATGGTGGTGGCAGCATCATGCTCTGGGGGTGCTTCTCTTCAGCAGGGACCGGGAAGTTGGTCAAAGTTGATGGGAAGATGGATGGAGCCAAATACAGGGCAATCTTGGAAGAAAACCTGTTGGAGTCAGCAAAAGATTTGAGACTGGGGCGGAGGTTCACCTTCCAGCAGGACAACGACCCTAAACATAAAGCCAGAGCTACAATGGAGTGGTTTAAAAAAAAGAATATTCATGTGTTAGAATGGCCCAGTCAGAGTCCAGACCTAAACCCAATTGAGAATTTGTGGCAAGATCTCAAAACTGCTGTTCACAAACGCTCTCCATCCAATCTGACTGAGCTTGAGCTGTTTTGCAAGGAGGAATGGACAAGAATTTCAGTCACTAGATGTGCAAAGCTGGTGGAGACATACCCTAAAAGACTTGCAGCTGTAATTGCAGCAAAAGGTGGCTCCACAAAGTATTGACTCAGGGGGGCTGAATACTTTTGTACGTCGCACTTATTAGTTTTTTATTTGTAAAAAATGTTTTGATTCATGTATAATTTTCTTTCCACTTCACAATTGTATACCACTTTGTGTTGGTCTTTCACATTAAATTCCAGTGAAATATATTTATGTTTGTGGTTGTAATGTGACAAAATATGGAAAAGTTCAAGGGGTATGAATACTTTTGCAACCCACTGTAGTTCCTCTCTCAAACCCAAGCTTGCTTTCAAGCATATCAAATAAACACATAGCTTGTCTGATGATATGCAGAATTCCAAGCACATCAAAGAAACACATACACATTGTCTAAAGATATGCAGAACAATGACTGCACTCTGCTTGGGTCATCTATGAGCACCTTTTGCCAAACAGGATTGCATAAACCAAAAAAAGCTTTGGCATAATAGTGGCTATGTTATGCCTTGAAAAAATAAAACTAAAAAGCTGTTTTGCTTGTTTTGTTATTGTTATTTTGCTTGTTTTGCTATTTTGTTTCATTACTACTGTCATCCTGTTGGTGGATTTTTTAGATGTGCATTATAGCAGTGGTCACATTACATATTTTCAACACGGAAAACTTGTATTTAAGCTGTCTTTGTTCTGCAAAGGCACTATATCAACCACTGGGGAGTACGTCACAGTAAGCATTCAAAGACCACTGACTTTAATGGACAATCAGAGAATTCTTTCATGATTCGGAATTTTTGTCCGCAACAGCATTATTATTGCAAAAATCATGTAAAATTCCACTGAAGTCAAAATTAAAACATAAAATAGTAATGTTAAATATTATTAACTAAAAATGGCACAGGAGTTCCAAAACTGCAATACTCATTAAGGATGTGAAGATTTATGAATATGCATGATTATGCAAATATTAAATGCTGCTAACACTAGGACCTATATATATATATATATATATATATATATATACACACACACACACACACACACACATATATATATATATATATATATATATATATATATATATATATATATATATATAGGTCCTAGTGTTATATATGTAGCTAATAGCTACATATATGGACCTAATATAGATCCTTATGCACCAGAATAGGTTTGCTCCCTCAAAATTTATCCTTTAGGCTTGAATCAGTTTGGCTTCAGTGAGCCAGTTAAGCTTTTAATGGGAGTTAAGCATTAAGTGGGAATCAAACCAGTGCTGTGGTGTTTGAAACTGAAGCATGTTAAGCTACTGCTACCTGCCACTAGAACAACTTTCCACATCACATTTGACAGTTTATTAGATTACTTCTGGAACTTTGACATATCACCATTTTAAATTCCACCTTTATTTATCTGTTTTAGCTAACTGCACAAACATCTCAAATATTAAGTTAGCAATGTTAGCACGGGAATGTCCTGAATATAGGACTGTAATGGGTTTAAAGTTGTTCATGACATGTGAAACTAAGCTGCTATACATAGCACCCCACAAATTCCTGTTTTATGAATGTCCTGAGAAAGTCTGCGTTTTCAGTGAAAAACCAGATAACGCTAAGGGGTCATTTGACACAAATATCCAGAGGGAGTTAACCATTTAACAAAGACGTTTCTAGGGGTCTACTTGAGTGCAGTCTTTGAGAGACTGGGGGAGAGTATTTTAGAGTTTGTAGAACGACATTGAATGAGCTATCACTCATACAGAGCTTGTTTCCACATAGACTTTATGACCAAGTTCCGGTCCTGGCTTTGCCCTCCAGCCAGCTCCTCTGATGAAGCCTGACAGTATGTTTACTTTGGATGCCACTTCTTTGAAATTTCTGCATGGTTTAGCAACCACCGTTGGCCTCTTTATTGAATTAGCTCTGTCACCCAAAAAGGAGGCCCAATTCCCCTTTGTTTCCTATATGCACCCATCCATGCTCTCATCCTCTCTCTCTCTTCCCCCCTACTCCGCCCCTATTGAGAGCGCTATAAATTAAAGGCACACTCTGACACGGGCACATACTAACCCTAACCCCAGTGCAAACACAAACATAGGGCACCTATTCAGAGGGCTATAAATCCAGGCTGCACTCTGACACGCAAGCACACAGACGCAAATGGTGGGCCGGGTCCTGTGTGATAATGTGAATGAGTGGACGTGCATACAGAGGGGCTTGGCTGGTGCTGGCCCGAGAGGGGCTGCATTGCATTTTATAGCGAGTGGGCCCCAGGGACAGATGCTACAGCTGACACACAAATCGCTCTATGGAGGAAGGCACGTCTGCACATCTGCCATGGCTAAAGTCTGCCCTGATCCCTTGACCAACCCCCAAATCAAGAAGAACAAGGCAAAGAAGACAGCAAATAAAGCAGTACTGACCATACCAGTGGAAAGAAGCTAAACATGTAGCCTGGTTTTACAAATGGAAAGTAACAAAGAGCAGCAACTTTGTTAAGAAAGCTTATAAAGTATCTGTACTAGAGTTTTTCACTCAGTTAAGACTTTTGACTTTCACTCACTACATTATAATACACTTCATTATATTTAACACTCAGATTTGTGACTGTATAATTTACATATTTATGGAAATCATACTGACCTTCCAGCAAGCAATTACGTGCCAAATAACATAAAGAGAGGCAAATTGCTTGATAAAGTTATTTGCAAATTTCTCCATTTCACCCATGATTAGCATTGGCAATGCCTTTTTAGGACGCTACTTTGGTAAAAGTTGAACTTTTAAATGAGTATTTGTACTCAAGTAAGGAATTTGTGTACCTCTGTGTGCCTAGTGTCAAACAAAGCCACCAAAATGTATGAACCAATGAATTAATCCGATTCTAATTTTAACACAATGTCTGTCTAAACTGATCTTCAGCACTAGTGAAGGCTTGCACCATGTGATTTCTCAGAACCCCTCAATCAGTTTTTATAGTTTAATAACTTAGTCTAACGTTTAATAATTTAGTCTTACGTCACCATGCGTTCTCAGATTATTACACTGGTGAGGTTTACAAAGGTTATCATTTGATCCTGTTCCTAACATGACCGTTTTAATCCAGTCTACAGACCAACTGGGATTAATCGCAAACATTATAATCCCAGTACTGAACTCATAAAGATTAGTCACATTGGATCTGGGGACAATGAGTAAACCACCAGAATGTAAACCTGTTTAGCATCAGTCCCCATGAATGTTACTTTTCTATTGTAAAGCCCATTGCTATAGCTTTCTTTTATTTCCCGCACACAGATATGTTCATATTCTCATGCTATAGAAAATACAAGTAAATAAAAATTAAGGGGACAAATAGTCCTTTTTTTGTTCCTTAAACCTTTCAATGCATGGTTCTTTGAAGAACTTATTTTTTATAGTAAGATGTAAAGTGTAAGAACCACCTTTTAAAGTTTAAAGAACCTCCACGTTATGTAAAGGTTATGTAAATGTTCTATAACTTTTTTTAGAACCATGCATTCCAGCTAAGGATTTTAGAGACCTTTATATTTATATAAGAGCAGCAAGAAACAGACAAGAAATGGTCAAAAATTAGGCCACAATGTTTATTCAGTAGTGTTGTTTCAACTTATAGATACAATACTGTCTGCATTTTGTAAGACTAAAAAAAAGTTACCAATACAGTCAGCTGTGCTTACACAACATCGCTCTGGCCGTTCTGATGTACACACACCTCCTTCAACCAAGACAAACACAAGCACATTTCCAAATGGTAGGCACTTTGAAGGTTTAAAACATTTTGTGAATATACATTTATATATATTTCTATATATTTTTTATATATGAATAAACAATTGGACGCGATGGTCAGGTCTTTACTTAAAAAAAATCTAAAGGCTAAAAAAATGTGAAAACTCAAACATGGCCAAGGGAATATGAATATGACACAGCAATGTGAGAATCCTATGAGTCTTTGGGTTTGCTTGTGTTTTTTCCCCAGTACCTTCCTTTGTTCACCTCCAGCTGAGCTAGGTAATGTTTGAGGCCAGGAAAGTCACTCAGAGAAGTTGGCAACAGCTAGGTACAACAAGAAGACAGTAAAGAGCAACTTAGAGGAAGTTAGATGTGAATGTGTGTGGAGTCCATTAGAGACCATGCCTTCATGACCTGTCAGGTTCATGTAGATTCAGATGGGGGGAAAGACAAGAAAAAAAAACAAACTGCTTCTTACTGGCCTTCATATTCAGCACCAGAAGATTAATAAGAGCAATACTCCATACCTAAGATAGCCTATGAGTCCAAAGAGTTACACAGGCTCCACAATTTATTTGGCCTGGGTCACCATTTACAGAAGACGCATGCCTTTCTCAGAAGAAGCATCAGACCTTTTGTCAAAAGGACACTTACATGTCTGATGGCGGCTGAGCCATGCTCAAAAACCAAAGGCATGGTGGCACAAATACGCCAGGGCAGAGGTTTGGACTGTTCAGCTTATGCAAAGCCCAAAGAAAGTATGCTGTGAGTCACTGTAGCCTAAATTTTGAGACAACATTATCTCTTAGACTAAACCTCCAAGCTGACATCAGTCATCCCCCTTATAGGAAGAGACAGGTTTCTGAAATACAAGTGTGTTATTTGCTTCTAACCTCAGACAAGACTTAAAAAAAACTGGAACATAAGTCAAGTATTTTCCATCTGCATGGACTAAATCTAATCTGACCTCAAGATGAATTCACAATGGACCCAAGTGGAAGTTATGATGACAGAAACTGAGACTAGGACCACTGAGACAGTACGGGGTGTCATGAGCAAGAAACAAAGTGGGGGTTGGAAGGATGGGTACCAAATTATTTGAACACTTCTCAGAATCTCCTCCACATGCCTTAAACTGATGAGCACCAAGTACCATATGAGTTTCAGATTAAATTAAATAATAAAACCTCTCCAGCTCTATATGGGAAGAGGTTGCTCTATTTAAGCCGTATCATCTCTCCCCTTAAAGTCCAACACCAACTTAGTATAGAGATGAATAAAGCTTAAGCTCTGCAAAGAAAATTAAATTCCATCGTAAATTGTTCACCAGAGCAAGTTAATGTGAGAGCTAATAACAATAATAATCATATTAATAATAATAATAATAATAAACAACATTGTAACCTTAAGGGAGAACATTTACATTGACAGTTAAATGTTAATCTGACAAAAGAGCTCAATGAAAACTACAGAAAGGCATTTTAAACACCAGAGAAAAAGATAAATTAATGAGATACACCTTTAAGATCAACATTAGACATGCTAAGACAAAATAATGATGAAAATGAAAATAGGATTGATACAGAACAATTATATTCAATTATTTCCACCTTAAATTGTTTTTTTTTTCTTTACAAATACATACTGCTACAGTTAAAAAGTAGTCAGTGACTAAAAACAGCTCCTTTGACAGAAGACAGATGCAAATTCCTCACCTTTACAGATTGTGTTTTTTTTGTCCTTTCAGCCTTCTCAAATAATACACAATAAAAGTTTAAATACACTGAGACTTACTGTAAAATGAGCATTGCTTGGCTTTTCATTAAAAAAAGAAAGAAAGAAAAGGTTTAATTACAATACTCTATGCAAAAGCTTTTCCTTTATGTTATTTATGTTCCTCAGTTGTTGTTTTGCTTTCTTTTAATCTTTATGTGAAGGTGTTTGTCTTCATCGATATGAGACCATCATCATGGTTGGTGAAGCTTGGCTTACGAGACAGGGGGGGATGAGGGAGTCTATGCATAAAACTCCTTGGTGGGAGCCTTCTGATAAGCTGCTCCAGAGGGCTTCCTTTCTCCGAGATCATAGCTGCCTTCATCCTTCTTCCTCATACGGTACACCAAAAGAAGGATGAGGAAGATGGCAAAGAGAAAGCCAATAACTCCGCCTGCAATGACGGCTGAAAGAGAGGAAATAAAGGAGAGGTTAAAGACAGCCCCTTGTGTGCACTCTCACTAACATTAAATCAGTGATTATCATCTGCCATTGGGCTATGTGACTGAGCCCTCGTTTCCCATATAATTCCACAGTTCATAAAAAGCAGGCTGCACTCTTCCTTAGTTAAGCCACACTTAATTGCCTAATTAGATAAAAGACCTCCTCGACAGTGCTAGCGGGCCTCTGAGAAGAGCTAGGCGACAGGATGCAGGAAAAGGTCTGTCAGCCCACACAGTGCAAGCTGCTTCATTCAGCTTCCAGTCTGTTTGGTGCAGGATATTACCCAGACAGAGCAGAGTTAACGTGACTTTAACATTTCCCCTCTAAATGTAAACTTGAGGAAACTGATCAGTTATTGGAGCGAGCTCCATATGTGTTTTTCATCTCTTCTGAAGAGAGAAATAAGCAGGCGTTATGGAGGGGCCTGTTCTGTGAACTCTGACAACTCCCAGTGAGGGCTACAGTTGAAGTTTAAGGAAGTGCATGCAGCCCGTAAAAAAAAAAAAGCAAGAACCCCTTTGGGAAAATCTCAAAATGTTGCTGTAATATTACTTTGAAAATCAATAGTGAAGATCTGGCTTTCTCACACTGAAAGCGATTAGCCTGATCAAATGCATTTCAGTGGAGAAAGGAAGTGAAATGGTTTTACTTTTTTTTTTCCCACACATGCCATGCAGCTTTAATCAAATATGATATCTCATTCAAACTGAAAGATGAGAATTATGAAAAAAATTGAAGCATGGCATTCAGGCCGAATAATACAAGTTATCTACTTATTCTTCGGCAATGTTACCGTACTATTAAGGAAGTGTTATTGGTAAAAATGAGACATCATTAAAAGTCTAACACTTGGCATGGATAAACAAATACAGAGAAAATGGCTCTAATGCAGCCTTACATACCTGCCAAAACCTCTGTCCTCTGGAAGAGATTTTCAGAGCGCACCTCAAAGGGCTCCACAGGGGAGCGTGGGGAGCTGGTGGTGCTGGTCAGAGGATTCCTGCGCAGGTCCTCTGTAACAGGAGCTGGAGGCTAGAAAGAAGGACGAGGAACCCACATTAGAACTGCAAGAGAATGCTTGTAAAACGTCTCTGGGCTTATAACGTCATAAACTGTGTGATCACAGTTCAGATCACACTTCAATAATACTAAGTGTCAAAATATTCTGTGTCATTTAATACAAGATTTCATTACCTAAATAGTCTTAAAGCTGCACTATGTAAGATTTAGAGATATGGAGACAGAGTTAGGCAGAATACTTAAAAAAGTAGTGATGGCTGAATACTGAATATAATGGCCTGAATGTATTCAGTAAAGTACTCCATTCCAATATATAAAAATGATCATATATTGGAATACATTTAGGGTACATTGCAAAAATTCTGCTGTCGCAATTTTTACTTACACTGTTCCTCACTGTTACTAGTTCTTCTGTTAATGTGTTTCATGAAAATTAACTTAATCCACAAAATTCTCAACATTATTTCGTCTCTCATCACTTGATTCAGTCCAATGCTGTTGCCATAATCCTGCTACTGCTGATTTGCTGTCTGAATTACATTCTGTAAGCATGCCGTTACCGGCAGTACATCTTAGTTAGACGACCGTTGCACATTTCCATTCCAGCACCACACATTAATTTCTGGTCTAAGCCACACCCACTTCCAATTTGCTATTTAGGTTTTCTATCCCAATCCCATCCTAATCCTAATAATCTTTAGAATATTAACTCAGCAATACACTAAACATGCATGAACAGTTGAGCAAATTTTACTTCAAACAAATGGAATACTCATTGACTTGAACTAACCTCTGTCCTGACAGGCTTCCTGGGCATTTCCCTTGGGATGTCCCGGGATGTGGAGATCTCTACTCTGGGTGTGAAGTCTTTGGTCGTGTCCTGTGTGGGCTCTGCTTTGGGTGCTATGAAGAGTGTGTTCACTGTAACTACCTCCTCCACTTCCTCTCCAGCACCTGAAAGGAGCACAAACTCTATCAAAGAAAGCACAGCAGGCCAGTGACCCAAATATTTGTAATGTGATTTTCAATTGATTGGTGGATGGCATGGTCTTTTCATTGAAGAACAAAGACTTACCTGAGCCTGATCCAGAGCTGAAGTCATCGTCGTCTTCAGGGTATCCTCCAGAACCCGTGTCCTCCAGGTATAGGTCATCAGAGGTCACAGACTTTGCTGCTGAGACCACTATCTGCAGTGGGAAATGGCAAAAATTTAGTACGGGGTATAAATCTCTGACTTTACATTCTGAATACAAGATGGAATCACGAAGCCAGTCAATTATAGCATTCCATAATCACTGCAATCACCACCTTTAGACGAATTTCTACATCCCACAATAATTTCATGATAGAAAACTACACCTTTGTTTTTAAAATTTCACTGTTTTTCAAAGCTCAAGGATGAATCTATAGAGTTTCCCAAACAGATGCTGGAATATTAAAAAGGCTCAAACACTGAGGAGTAGTTAGACAGACAGACAAAGAGCCAAAGCTGTAAACTGTGCATCTTATTCATGTTTCTTTTTCACATTTTAACATTTCTGTGTTATCAAACAATTTTATTACATTAAACCTACAATATTTTGTGATATATTAAAATCATGACATTGTGTCAATGGCCTAATCAAAACTGGAAAGAGCTATTTCTGTCATACTACATACTGCTCACTGCCTTGGCTTTTCTATGAATTTCTGCTGTGTTGATAACAGGCTCCGTTCTCTCCATGGCGTGCTGCAGTGCAGATTCTGCCTGTGCTGGAGAGGCTTCCTGGTGACACTCGTCACTGGTTTATGGCACATACAGCAGCAGCAGTGCCACATGTTCTCTCTCAAATTAGAGGAGTCACTGCCCCCCTCCTCCATCCCCCTGGCAACGGCTCTCGGAGGAATGACTGTTTGTCTTCCAGTGCTGCAAGTGTTCTATTGAAACGCCAGAAACTGGCTGGAGACTTGACAATACAAGAACATAAACCTGCATAACAACTGCCCTATTCACTAAACTCAACAAAACAATAAAAAAAAGTTCAAAACACCATCCCAAAAGGGAGCGTAACCCTTACAAGTCTAGTGTTATTACGGCCACTTTGCTGTACATTCAATCTATATTACCTAAATGTTTAAATGCTTAAAATAAGGTAGCAAGATTGAAAAAGACACATTTTTGCTCCAAACACACAATCAGCATGTTGTGGTTTTATGACTAAAATAATGTTTGGCACGTAAGTGCAGTGACTTATTTTAATGCTGCTGCCACACCTGTACCAAAATGCCATACAATAATTATCCATAACTTGTGCTAAATAGCCAGTTTAATTCATGCTATTTAAATAGCCTTTTTAAACTCAGAGGTGTAAAATTCAGGTTCAGAAAGTAAAAATCCTTCCCAGGATTTTGTTCCAACAGCCTGGCTTCTCTAGTTAGATCAAACCACCAGCAGAGCTGTCCAGGCAGTTGGAACAAAATCCTGGGAAAGCTTTTTACTCTCTGGACCTGAATTTTACACCTCTGTTTAAATTTAGCTTTCAAACACCTTTAAAAAGAATTTTAAATCCCCGTTTGTCCCATTTACAAGTACATGATGTTATTCATATTGTGACTTTGTGCAACAGTGGTGCTAATGTGTTTCATGTGCTCATTTAACCCAAACAGTGTGAGCTTCAAGTTGAAAAGGTCAATAAAAATCAGTCAATTTGATTATAAAGAAATCATAATTGGCCAAAACCATAATGACCAGTTATTCCCTAGTTTGAATAACTATTTAAATAGTTACAAGACTAGTTACATAATGAATTAAATTTACATTTGATTTGGATTCTGTATCCACATGTTTGAGGCTTAGCATATTCAATCTGTTTCAGTGTCAAAAGGATGGCATAAAAACAAGACTAAAATGTAAAACAAGATAATAAATGTTCATCAACTCAAACCACAATATGTTCTTTTACTTAATACAAACGTGGTATAATACACACTGTCAACAGCATTTAGTTTGTTTCATGGATGTATGAGAAACAATTCTTATGATATTACACCATGCTTTTTGTTAAGACTTCTACGAGGTAAAGAAAAGTGCCAGGTATTTTGTATTCTAATATGTGTGCTCTATATGAATAGTCCATTTGATTTTGTATGCAGTGGTTACACCTATGAGAATCAGCGGTGTGTCTTTGTGTGTAGCGGAATAGCTTCAGTGATTCCATGACGACCTCCATTAAGACCAAGCCTTACTCAGCCTCTGATGTCCATACTGATGCTGCTTTACAAAAAGACTCACAATGCAGCCAATGTTGAATCATCCCTTGTTGTGTGCAAGGTGGCCAAAGTTTATAACACAGATAGTGTGCTTTGTGTTAGCCTGTTTATCCCTTCAGCTGATAAATTCAGAGAGTCGATAAAGTTGAGTGAATGATTTTTTCTGTTTTCTCACCGAGCGAGAGATAAATAGGGAAAGGGAAAAAAAGATACGGTGTGCTAAAAAAAGACGAAAGCATCCGGCTGATAAAGATGTGGGTTTGTAGATTTGTGCATGTTTGCTGGTGAGTTTGTATGTCAGCTAGTCTGTGCGTACGTATGTGTGTGTGTGTGTGTGTGTGTGTGTGTGTGTGTGTGTGTGTGCATTCTAAGACAAGCAACACATTCTGTTGCTAACAAAGGGGCAGGGATGTGGTGGAGACCTGGTGAAAATAGAAGATGATAACAGAACAATAACAGGCTCATTCAAAAGCAGAAATGACTTCTTAAAGAATGCCATTCAAGCAAGGACTCTGATCAAAGAGGGAATTTGTTCAAAGCAACTTTATCTTAATTTCTTCCCAGCACTGCCATTCTTTCTCGAAACAATTCAATTGTCAATGCTATGCATTTGAATCAACACAACGAAGCAGATGAGAATTTCCATCCAAATCAACAACAAAGCCCCAGAGATAATTATGTAGGGCACACATAAGCATTGTATTGAGTATCTCCTTAATACAAGGGTTCCCATGCATCTTTGTACCACATTGTCTAATAAATGTGCTTGTTTGCAAGGTTGTGCAGCAAACAGTGTATTACTCCCAATAAACCAAAGGGCATTAACAAAACAAAATGAAAATAGCCTTTTTTTCAGTGGAAGCCAAGGACGCCCATATTTTCCGACTTCAAAGAACCCCTCTCACCACTTCACTGAACTGTAACCTGCAGAAAAAGGTTCACAAATACAGATATGACCACAAAAGCCTATGGCTTGTATTTGTTCCCTTTGACATGGAATCTACTGAAGCTGACAGTCGTATCATATAAGCCTATCTGCTGCTTCCCTTTGATCCTCAGCACTGCGCTCTGTTGTTAGAATGGACATCTGCCACAAAGAAAGTCGCAAACACAACACCCTCCACCCCCATCTTGCATGTGTCCACTCCCACCCACCATCAAACTCCCGAAAAGCCTTGTTAACAAACCCTAACAAATGCTAACATTCACCCAAAGGTCCAACAAAACACAATCTGGATGCCTGATTAAACTCCTGCCAAATCTGGACCACAGACGAGCCAGCAGTCTCTGAAAATATCAATATAGATTTGTTGTGGGTGACTTCCAGCAGGCTCCTGTGTGCCACACCAAGGATAAAAGAGCAAGGATAAGCACAGAACTTGATCAGTGTGAAGTATGGAAGCACTGGAATTTCAGCTGAACTAGTAAAATTGTGAACACAATAGCTGGACTGTTTCTGGATTTTTTATTGTATAAAAAGTATAAAACAATTTTTTCATTGGTAGTGAGAATTTGAAATAGCTGTTGTGCTGTTTTTCTGTTGTCTTGCGTATAATCAGCGCGAGGAACAGGAATTACTCTATAACTCAGACCTGTAAAAGGGAATGGCAGGTCAATAGCAAGTATCTTGGCCATGTGGATCCTTTTCACAGTTGTTCATCAGAGCATCAGAATAACCAGATAACTATGTATTTATCTATTCAGTGCCATATATGTTTTGTAGAGCAAGGACTTGTTAAAAGCATTGATTTTCAGTTTTTTGAAAATCATTATGTTGTCGTTTCATTCAAACTAACCAAAAATTAACTTATTCAAATTACGCTAATGTATTAAACTATAATATACATAAATACATAATCTCTGGTATTATGTGCTGAACTTCACTTTAGATTTCAGCCAAATGGGTCAGTTCTGGTGCATCACTACTGTAGAGTGTAAGAGATGAGGTGGAGAAATCTCAGTGGACATCCTGCAAACATCAGAAAGAGACAGAAACTGGCAACGAATCATCGGTACAGGGGCCTGTATAGTTCTGTGGCCCCTATTAGAATACAGCCACAGGAGTTACTTCCGTCTGCGGTCAAATGAACAGGCAGCTAGTGGGGGGGGGCCGCCTTGTTTCCATAGTGAACCTGGATGAAACACAGAAGTAAAGGAAGAATGAGAAGGAAAGGAGAAGCAACAATGTGACAGGAAAGAAAGAGAGGGAGAGAGAGAGGCAGAAAGAGAGAAAGAAGAGGGAGGAGAGAGAGAACACGCAGGGGAGCGAGAGAGATTACTTTTGCTAAGGACAATCTGTTGCCTGCAGGTTAGTCCGCTAAAAGCCTGTCAAACTGCACATTCATGCCTAGCAACCTTTGAAAGGCAAGAAAGGGGTCCCTCAGTGTGCTGCATGGTTTGCCGTGAGCCATGTTACTGCTGAAGCAGGCAGGCAGAAGAGACAAGGGGGAGGAGTGCAAAAGGGGGGAAGGGTGCTGGGAAAGGCAATACAGCTCAACACACCCATCGCACCCTCACTCACTGACGACAAATTTTTGCAATACTAATTCAACAAGAGCAAGAAGAAAAACATTTTCTTAACAAATGTAAGTGTGTGTGTGTGTGTGTGCGTCTGTGTGTGTGTGTGTGTGTGTGTGTGTGTGTGTGTGTGTGTATGCATATGTGCTGCGTGCACTCTTGAGATACGAGCTGGATCAGGGGCAGAGGCTACTCAAGCAGACATTCCTTATCACTGTATCACCTTTCATGCAGTATCGCTCCATGCCTTTCATGGCATCTTACATGAACTCAAAGAAGAAAGCTTAATCTTCAGAAGAATTATTGTTGTGATTAATTGCATTACTTGTACATTTGACCTGAAGTAGTGTGTTTTGTTAAAGCTTTAAGATAAGTTTATCTAATGTATCTATTACTTTCAGGACTTCAATAACATTATTTTCCATTATTTTCATTGTGTCAATGTAAAGTTTACATGAACCTGAACATGATTTCCATCGAGGAAAGGCAGTTTTCAATTTTCAACATCAACATTAAGTTAAGCGGGGGAGCTGGAGCCTATCCCAGCGGCCACCCTGGACAGGTCGCCAGTCCATCGCAGAGTAGACAGACAGACACATATAGGGGCAACTTAGCATGTCCAATTGGCCTGACTGCATGTCTTTGGACTGTGGAGGAAACTGGAGAACCCGGAGGAAACCCACGCAGATACAGAAAGAACATGCAAACTCCACACAAAGAGGACCCCGGTCACCCGGCAGGGTAATCGAACGAGGCCCTCCTCTCTGTGAGGCGACAGCGATACCCACCGCGCCACCGTGCTGCCCGTGAGAGTAGCAGTGGCTGCATATACCAACCATCCTTGGGTTTGAGAAAGACGATATATAAACTAAACTTACTATTGTTATTACAACTAATGAGTGTATGTATCCCTTGTAGCCTTCTCGCTTTCATATCGCAATGTTACATGTTATTTGAAGGGAAGCTTCACACTTTGCTTTGCTTTTGTTACTTTCCCACAAACACTGTACACCATAGTCTGCTGAACTGCTGATGTTGTCACATCAGTGTATTACAATTGTATGTATTTTGCTCATAAATAATTACATTATTAATTACATAGTATGTTACAAAATTAATTGCATTAACATTGATTTACAACCTGTATCAACAAGTTACAACTAGACATACCCTGATTCCAACTGTTCTTTTCCAATACCAATTCTGATATCTAAACTCTGGGTATTGTCAGATACCATGTATCCAGAGTATTGGCTTGGTGCATCACTAGTTCCAGTCTGCACTTTAGCCTTTTCTGTTTGTTTCAGTGTGAAACAGTGATACAACTGGGACATATAAACCTAATTTTGGCAGGAGCATGCACACTAGTTTCATTTCACAATGAATTATAACAGCCATTTATTTCAACAAATATTGTACATATTGCTTGCATGGACGATTTCTCCCATTCTGCTAGCCTACATTTTGTTCAGTCAGCACACAATTTTAAAGCCCCACTCTGGCTAACATGATAAAAAAAAGTTTTCAGGGGAGAAATGAGACATGCTTCTCCTCTGTGTTAGTCTAAAAATAACAAAGTGCTGAAGCCTGTAAGTTTATCTGTGAAGCCAGTAAAGAGCAGATCTATACTACAATCAATACTGACGCCTTAGCCACCACTACAGAAACCTGCAGGTCCATCAGTCAGCAGTGTGTTTACGAGGTCAGCTTTATCATCTTTGAAGAGAAAAATGGCTGGTAACATCTTTTTTTTGTGGGGACAGGAAAAGAAAGAGTGATAGTGTGTAATGGACAGCAGCCAGCTACTAAAAAAGCCCAGGCGAGTGTCTCTGGCAATATCCATCTTACATAGTTAGTACATTACCTGTAACAAAAATGACAAAAATACAAAAATTAAATGTAGACAATTTACAAATGTCCTCTTATCCCATCCAGGTTTAGTATTGTAGTGAATGAGTAAAGATATTTAGAGGCCAAAGATGGCTCATTTAATTTTGCAGTGGAGCTAATATAGCTAAGAAACAAAGGTTGCATGTACTCCCATCAATTCACACTGCACAAACATTGGTGAGCTGTTAAGCAGGTTTCTGATACTTCTGATACTTCAAAAATGGACAAAACATATCACACATATGCTTTTGATGCTTGCTTCATTAGCCCCGTAGCTCCAAGGCAAAACTAAAGAAGTAAATTTCAGATGGCAAACATGTCTTGGCTGATTGACTATGCTTGGGGGAAGGGGAAAACGGTGTAAATTTGATTTTTTTACGAAAGTGCTCCTTTTAAAAATTGATTCCAACAATGAGAAAAATGGAACAATTGGGGTTCAATCTCCATGCTGTTCCAAGTCTGAGATTTTATTGCCCTGCTGGGGATCATAATCAGGAACTAATTAATAGTCTTTCAGAGAGGCGAGGGAAAGTGGGGAGGCTGGGGGCTCCTCCAGGAAGCGGACACAAATCAAAGTCATGCCTAAAACCGAGTGGTCTGGACTAGGTCCAGCAGTGGGTGGGGGTGCAGGGGGTAGAGGATTTGGAGATGACATCATTCATAAACTAAGACAAGGCTAATCTGCAGTGCAGAAATCATCGGCACAGGAACAGGCTCAGTCAGGCCTTTCCTCTTTCTACTGAGAGGGTTATGAAGCACCACTTTGAAGCTGATCTTGAGTGATCAAAGCATTGCAGAATGATAGTTAACTGCTTAAACGCCTCAGTATTTTGTAGTGCACTTACTGACTTCTTATCCCTTATCTGGAAGGTTAGAATCAAAGGACCAGCATCAAATATCCCGTTCAGACGGATACCGTAGGAGTATGGTGAAGCCTGAAGGTATATATGCAGTGAAAGCTTCTGATTGAGCTTGGCAGGCTTTCCTGCAAGGTGCTGGTCTGTGTGGCCCTAAAGTGCTTCTGAAATCTAGTGAAAGCTCTATGAGCAGGCAGACCCAGCATGTGCATCATCCCAGTAGATAATAACACTCTCAAATCGCAAAACACAGATGAACTGGCACCACATTCCACAGCTTGAGGCCACAGGGAAGGAGAAAGGTAGCCATGAGCAGGACTGGGCATCAACATTTGTTACTTTTAGAGTATCAACTAAAATGTTTCAGAAAAGCATATTCAGTACCAAACTTTGGCCCCTAATTAGTCAATCTTATCAATATCAGTGATCCAATAAGGATGCATTCCTAAAATCCTGGAACTAGGCTCTAGGCTCCTTGGAACCAGCTATAACACAATAATAATTACACCATAAATTACAAACTGTCACAATAGAGGTCTAATGCATGGCTTTATTTCACCATAATGAAGAACATATTTTTACTTAAAATATTAAGATACTGAAGCATCATTCAGGAAAAAGTAGGAAAACAGTTAAAGTATCGGTATCAACATTAGGGATAAGATATTTGAACAGCCTTCAAAATTTAAAGTCACTACTTTCTTGTTTTGCAGAGACTAATGAATCTGTATACACAGTTGAGACTTGCCAGCCACTTGCTGGACCACAAGCTGCATTCCATAAATGACTGAGTAAACAAGCACAGCGAGAAAAAACATATAGAATCAGAAGACTATGTAGCAAGAACCTCAGCCCTGCTACAAAGTAAATATATTGCAGCAGCATGAAATTCAATATATATTACACTGAACATTAAATTCACTAACCTAAATGATAAGATGCAGTAAAATGGGTGGTTAGTTTTTCTAACAAAGCCTCTCTTTTCATTGCTCTAAAATGAAAACCAAAACAGTTATATTATAAAAATGCAAAAATATTTACAAAAATTTCAGCTTCACATCACACAGGCTCAAATGAAGAACCTCAATTTTAGAAGGATATAAGTTTCTCACTCATGCCTACATAAGTTCATATAAAGAGCTACAAAACAAAATGAATAATGCTGTGAGCTACTGAGTCAGTAAAACAGTTTTTTCCTCTGCTGGCACAATATCAGACAATACATACCATCAGTATGACTTCCTGTGTCCAGTATTGCTTCCTGAGTGGAAGACTTTCCATTTCAGGACTTCCAGTCCAAACAGAAATGCACAGTATGCTCAAGGCACACAGCTCTAAACCTTTAACTATCTTAGCTGAACAATCAATAACAATAATTACACTCACAATACAGAGTCAGATTTTGGCATCATGAAGTGGAACACAAGCAGAGGAGTACCTTTAATGCCTGCCTTTGTGTCCTCTGGGACACAGTGTACTCTACAAGTTTTTGACGTAATACCACATGACTGTCCAATCAATGTGATCCATTTACATCAACTGTTACAGGGTCCAGACAGAGGTTTGTTTTGAGTCCAGCAACATGTACAGGGTAATGAGCAAGCTTACTGTTTAGCTGAGCAATTTTAGCTGACATGTCTTTGTGGGTACGACTACCGGCAGAACTAAACATTTAGGCCAAGGGTGACCTGTTTTGGGAATATTTAAAGTGTCAGAGTACCACTTTTTGATTGAATCATGAAATAAATTACAATAGTAAGGCCATTTGGCTGTTCACGAACTTTCAAGTCTGTCTAAAACGTCAGCATTTTCAAAAGAATGATGCAAGATGATGCAATGCTGTACTGCTGATTTGTGTCAGAGACATGGTCATCACTATTTCAACTACAAAGTTGAGGCATTTTCAAAAGAATTTTCAGGGGAAAACCTGCTCATTGAAAACACAGAACAACTGCAAGCTAGTTATATATACTAACAACTGAAGCACGGCATGACCAGCTTGTAAAACAAACGTCTGCTTTATATTTGAATTGGTTTGTGAAGCAGTGCAGGCACGATATCAGTTGTTTATTATTTTTCAGCGGGCAGTTGGGCGAGCTTCTTAAGTTGGCATTCTGCAATCAGGTGCAGATTAAACAAAATGACGGATGAACACTTAATAGGAGTTAGCTTACTCATGCCCACGTTCAATAATGCGTGTGTGTATTGCACAAAATGACATGAAGACTGATTTTGTCGTGAATTGCATTAACTGCACAGCACAGAGTAGACCCATTAGTGCATAGTGATTACGCTATATACTTGACATATTTCATAAGCAGGCATATTCAGCAGCCCTGTTAAAGTCATTGTCACAGAGACCCTCCCAGCACTTAACTGCTAGCACTTTTAAAGATGTTTTTAATTTAACCCAGTGGACTGTTGTGATGGGGCTTTGCTCTCATGTCTCAATGGCTCCCCGTGGCTCCAAAGTGGATCATGGCCGCTCTGCGATTCCTCGACCCAGTTAAACAGCTTTTGACACACAGGAAACCCAAGATTTCTTTGTGAGCTGTGAAACATTATACACTGGGAAACAGGCTTCACCCTCTGAGTCAAGTTTTGAATAAAAATACTTAAAGATTTGTTGCAGAGGGTCTGTCGCTTCCAGTCAGAGCAGAAGCAGGAGGAGCAGATGTAAGAGGCCCTGCCAGGGATAAACCTGGCAAAAATGTATGGATATGATTTCATAAAACTGCTTTCATAAGCCTAAAATACTTTACAAATCCAGTCAAAGCAGGAAACAAGTTCAATATGTATCAGTGACAAAAAAAACAGTATTTTACAGAAAAAAAGATTCAATATTTTTTCCATTAATATTCTTTTAAGTTGAAGTTAAAGAATCAAATGTACACTTTTTCCCTTACTGCACATGTAGTTGATTGGGCAAGATATGGTGCCTGAAGCTTGTTTCTTTAGTTTAAGCTAAGTTACAGGACTAATGCAGCTGCCAAGTAATGAAAACCTATGACTACAGTTAACATTGTGTAAACTACACATCTATATCATCAGAAATTTGTCTCAAGCCATATGAAAGTGTTATAAGTAATCTCACATAGACTTGTTCATGTGTTTTCTGATATATATTATCCATAATAATGGACAAAAACATGGGCAAAATTCTGGTTTCAAGACACCTGCAATTGAACTTTTTATATATACAAGGTAACTTTGTAGGCTGCACCCTCATGGGAACTTTGTGCTGACAGACTTTACTTGGGGTAAGGGAAAAATAATGTAAATTAGATGATAGTGTGAGGAACTTGATTTATAGCTATAGCTTGTCCGCCAGGAGCCTTTATATCACTAGCATCAAGGTATCTTTTTGAAGGAAGGAATTCACATATTTGACGGCTTTGGGTGTGTAAAGTCTTTCATACTCATCCTCTAAAGACAGGCACAGATGAGATATATCAACACAAAAGTCAAATTTTCCTCATATATCAACTCCTCTTAAGTACTGCAAGATTAACTGCATGCATTTACCCTAAATCACTCACAACTGTAAGATATATCACCATAATGCATATCAAATGAAACATAACCACTAACATTTCTAACATCAAAACATTTTATTTCTATGACTCTATAATTTTCTAAAGACTAGCCCTCACTCATTCCATAAATCACACAAAGGCTTCATAGCCTCAGCACAAAAGGAACTATGAGCAGTACTTTTTGTTACCTTGACTGACTGTGACACAAAAGCCAAGCCTTTTGTGCGTTCAGAACCGCACATTATGTAAACTGTGATTTGAGATGTCAGGAGCTGTTTGTGAAGCTTCACTGCTTCAGCTTAAAGGCCAAACTACTTTGGCCCCTATATTTTATTGCTGAAAGAGCTAATATTCCAATGAATAATTTTTACACTATTGAAACACACAAAAATGATTCAATGAGTACAGAGAACCTCTTCACAGCCACATTAAATATGGTGCCAGCCAACAAAAGAGAAATAAACAGTGGCTTGCATTTCTTTCTTATTTAAATTATTGTGAGTTATCTATAAGCATTATTAACTGCTGCTCTCATTTCTTCACAAAGAAGTATGTTTGGCGTATATATGGGCCTAAAAATGCTGCATTATCCAGTAAATCACTACAACTTAGTGTAATCATTCAAACTAATTAGTCACAGATCTTGCAACCTTTGCTGCAGCACTTTCAGGAAATGAGCATTCAGCAATATGCACTCCTTAACAGTGCTAAGCTGATGACCTGTAGTGCAATTAACATAATGAAGCAGAAATTAGCACCTGTCAGGGCTAATTCACAGCCCCAATGACACCCCTTCCCTTTAATATTAACACAGCACAAATCAGATTTCCACTTTAGCTACTGTGCCCCTGGGAGGGGGGTGGATGTAAAACGCACATCTGGCCCTGCTGCCACACACTGCATCATTCCGAGTGTGCTGCATACCAGCCTGATCCTTTCAGGGCTCCACCTCCATCTGAGGTTTCCACTGACACATGCATGTATTTGCCAAGGCAGGAAATGAAATCTCAAGACAACACGCTGGCAAGTACTCTCAGGAGCCTAAAGAACATGCAGTGAACGAGCATTGAGGTGTGTGTTTTAGGAAACAGATGCTCCGGCAGTTAACAAGGTTCTGTTGCGAAAGCCCCTCATGTACTGGGCTCAGAGTCAGATAAAGCGCAACTCAGCCAGACGGCAGTCGCCCCGAACAAAGCTGGACAGGCTGGCTGGCTGGCATGTGGTGCAGGTCGGAGAGGTTCACTACAGCATGCAGTCAATGTTTAAAAGGCATTCCATCCTGAAGAAATGCTCTAGAGGAACTCCTGATTGAACATGCCAGATCTTTTTGGGAGAAGGAGAAAAGCGCTGACTGAAATGTCTTGGCAACCTCCTGGTGGGAGTAGGTGCTTTTCACAGGTTTACAGCAGTTACCTTGCTAGTGGATCAATAATCAACCACTACTGTGAGCACTGATTTATGCATTTTACAGAGTTTAAACTGAACGGCATCCAAGCAAATGCTAACAATGCTTACTGAAAATTAAATGGCGCTAACTGGAAATTAAAATATATAAAGACCCTTATTATTCCCAGCAGACTGATCCATTAGAGTGCAGTGGGAAAGCAGTAGTGAGCACACATAACCTAACATCTACCATGAGAGACCCAAACAAAATTTTCCCCACATGCTCCAGGGACCCCAGCTTTGCTCATGCTGTCCAGTGTATTCAGGGGATGAATGCACTCTTTCAGACCAAAGCGTGTCTGGAATTTCCTCCTTTGCTCTCCAAACACAGGTGGTACATCAGGAAGAAGGGAGGAGCAAGCTCATCCTTGGAGCATATGTAATTACCCTGACCAGCACATGGATAGGCAGGCTGGCTATTTGTCGGTGCAACTATATAGCTACAGAAGGTTCAGCGCAAACAAGGGGATACAGCAGAGTGAAATCAGAGTAATAAACAGAGGAATGGAAATTTGTTTAGTTTCCTAAACCTGACTGACAAAGGCTTAAAAATAAGCTTCATACAAAAGTTACCGGTATTTACTGGTATTACTGAAAACACCCCAGTGTCTGTTTTACACTACAACAAACACGCCTTTATCTATGGATGCAACAACAACAACACTTTTTTCTTCTGATACCTGATCCTTGAGTATTGGCCGATGCTGAGTACTGATACTGTTATTAACTCTAACTTAACTACATTATAAGTCCTGATATTAATACAGTTCCACTTTGAAATGTTTTATTTTGGTAAAAGCTGTGTTCTGCGTGACTAATAAAACATACCAAGCTTGAATGAATAGGATTTACTTGCTGGATGAATATTTCATATCTGTACATGTAAGCATGCAGCAGTTTCTCTTGCTTGGAAAAAACAGTGCAGAATGTTGTTTCACATTCGAATTTCGTAACTCATTTGTCTCGTGTTTATCCCGTTCATTTGCACTTGCGTCTTCAAGTGCAAAAAGCCTACAAAGGCTCTACAAAACCAGTGTGTTGTTCAGTACCATCTACTAGTGTGTGTACACGTCAGAAATTGCTTCACAATATTGGTCATAGGTATTGGTATGTGAGACAAATCACCCATTTCTTGGAATTTAAATGGTTTTTAAGTGTTCTTTACAGATACCACCAATTAATTTCACCAGTAATGTACAATCAGTCTGTTTATATGATGCAATAAGTGTATCAAAAACACCATTAGGTGAAATAAATAGTTGTAGATTATAATGAAATATGAGAGAACACTTTCAAATCAAATGTCTAAGCAAAGTAATTTTTATAAACCACAAAGATGCAGACACAAGTGTCAGTATTAGGAGAGACATATTATGACAGTAACCTGTTGACATCAACATTACCAGAGCACGACTGCATGAAGAGCAGTAGCAGGGCATCCGCAACAGGGATTCAATGCTTCAGTGCTAAATTCCTCCATTATACACTGGCTCTGTCATTGCATCATGTAACTGAAGTTCTCTCACTTACTGCTCTTCATGTCACCCATTTCATATGGTCCATGCTTCCTCCAGTCTGGTCAGATAAAGGTAAGACCTTTGTGCACCACCCCTCCACCCAAGAGACACTAATGTTTAAATTAGCTGTCCTTTCAGAGCTGAATTTATTCCAGATTTCAGCCACCACCAGAGTGGCTGTGGGATGCTTTGTCCAGTCTCAAGACTGGCCTTTTTCCTTCTATGGCAGGAAGCTCTTCTTAGGTGTCAGCTCATTAACCTCTCTGAGGTAGGAGGGGCTGGGCCTTGAAAGAGTTTCAACCGGATGAGGGGCGAAAGACGGCAGACAACAATGCCACAATGTCCTTTTCAGCACATTAAAGGAGAGCTGAGAGATCCTTCTAAAACATGCTCCAGACCCCCAATGTGGTGTGAGAACCACTGAAACAGACAGTCATTACTTTAATGCTGGCATCACAAAGACACCTGACCATTACTGCTGCTGCACATACTATATATGCAACAGATTTATATACATAAACTTTTGCAAAGTTTGTGACAACATAAAATGTCTTGCAATTAATTTACACAGACATCAAAAAATGATGACCTGCCAGAGTTCTACATCGCTTAGTGCACTAAATGGGCTCTTATCTGTGGAGATAAAAGCTTGGGGGCAATTTCACCGCTTCAGTGACTGATCTTCTCGAATCCTCACAGTGCTGCAATTGAATTCCCATCCAACCCTTTCCCTAAGAGGATTTGGCCTCCAGAGAGTCAGAGGGCCATGGCATTTGCAGCAGGGGGAGGGGTGTGGTCACTAGGACAGGAAGGCAAAAAGTGCCAGCTAGAGGAAGAGAGCAAGATGAGAAGATGAAAGAAGTGAAAAACACAAAGAAGATCATATGTCTGGCACTGAAAAAGGTTTTTCTGTAATTGGTTTTAGATTTGGGGACATTGCACTCACTTGTAGAACCAACCATAAAAAAGAACTAGGGATGTGACTAAATTGATATTTTAGAGGCAAGAGATGGGATACACTTTTGTATCACTGGAACAGGTAGGCGAATCAGAAAAACGGTGTAAAGAAGAGTTGCCAGCCGCAGGCCAAAGCACCAGGTGGTGAATTGTGATCCCATTATGTGAGACTAATCCACAACCTGCAGCACTCACAATTACTGTTCTAGGAACAGATATTCCATTTGTGCACCCAAGCTCAAAGCTTCATATTCAACTCTTACTCTGGAAACATAAACGTTTCAATCAATTTTGTTAGTGCACAATCTGTTCCAAAAACAGGCTGGTAACATGCACAAAATTGACTTTTGCAACTGGGTAACCTTTCTACAAACACTACAAGAATCCTGCCCCATAAACTGACTACACAGAGGCACAGAAGCCTGCTCTGCAGACCCAATACACATTCACACAGAGGCACAGTTGCACTGGGGATTAACAGTTTGGGAAGTCACTGAGGGTATAACGGCACATGCAGGGGATTAGTCTGATTCCCTGGGGTTCACCGGGCAAATCAGGACACATGCATAGAAGGTCTAAACCCTGAAGGAGAGGAAGCTACCCTGTACACTGAGTTGACCGTTTTGGAGTGTCACAGCTGGCTAAGAGGACTGCATCCTATAACTGGAACTTGTGACTGATTCTCAGCAATGCTGCTGCCATCTGTATCCAGGCGTCCACAAAAGTCATACTCTCATTAGGATTGAAGGATGTGTTAGTGCCTTTCTCCTGATGATGCACAAGCATCTGATAGGACACGTTTACAGAATTGGGCAGTCAGAATTGTTCTGGAATGAAAAGCAGTTTAAAATGATGCAGTGAATGGTTGCAACAATTAGTTGACATAGGCGACTACATTGTTTCTGAAAATTGTCAATGCAGATTGTTTACTGTCAATGCTTTGTTTATACAGAAAAGCAGCCTATAATGTTCATATGTCTGTTAGTTCCAACAGATTACAATACACTCACTATACAAAGGATGCAATACGACTTCTGTCGTTTTCTGGATCACGAAGAAGTTTTCCCTGTGGAAAAGATTAATATTTCAGTGATTACATACAGTGTAATAAAATGAATATCACACTGAGGTAGAAATAATGAAAGCCTAAAGACTTATGCCATTCACAAGACAATGTTTAAACAATTGATTACACAAGTGCTAAAATTGAGAATACAGGAACGCTGATCATTTGGCATATAAAAATAGCAAATAAATGATAAATATATAAAATAATAATAAATAAAGGAGTAATATAAAGTTATTTTTAATTTATTGTACTAATTGTTTGGAGGCTGTGGTAAATAATCTGATTCGTTACAAATCATAAGCTTCCCTTTTTAACACAACAATATATATTACAAAAAAAACAGGAACATAAACAAAATGACCAGGTCAAAGAACTGCTAGTATTATATATGCATCTACCAGAATATGCGTTTAAGCTTGTGAAGCTTGCTGTTCTATTATTCTGTTTTGGTTGCACTCTTGGCTTAAAATAAAATGCCAAAGTCCATACCCATGTGACTTTTCTTATGATTACTGCAAGGTATATTTAGCTGAGGCTGCTTATAAACATAACAAAACCCTATATCACTCAAAGGCTCTGTGATCTGTCAGGGCAACTTTGAATTCTCAGAACTAAATTTACTAAATCAGTAGAAGGAAATTTCCATCTACTGATCCAGACTGACTGAAAGCATGTAACCATGTACCTACTGAAACCTACTCCAACCTACAATTACTTAATAGCAAATGACGAAACTTAAAATACTGCGCCATAATCAAAAGGTTACAGTTATTGAAATCAGAGTTAAAGCAAAGTGCAATGAATTTGTGAACAGAATATTTAAATGTTATAAATTGTATTCACTGGTCTGACTGAAGTCAATGTCACTATTTCACCCCATAGAAACTTTATCAGTCACAATGCTAAACACAAACGCTTGAAGGGAAAACAGTTTTTTCATTTTCCCACATATTGTTTTTTGTCTTTGGAGTGTATTTAAAGCATAAGGACAGAATTTTAATTCATATTTTATCTTATGTAAATAATTGAACACCAGCAAACAGAAATAGGTCCTGCACCAGAGCTTGTCTGCACTTTAAATCTTTCATGATGAAGAGCGCGTAGGAGGAAGAGGAGTAGGCTCTCCCAGTGGACCCCTGAAGCTGCGCAGTTTATCGGGACAGAAAGCACAGGCTCCGTAGGGACCGTTTCCATGCCAAGGCTCCAAAACTGCCCATTCTGCCCTTCATCATACATGAGATAAAGACTGTTGATAAACTGTGGCACTAAAAACAGCTTTCAAATTGCTGCCAAACCTCACACTGAAGTTGGCCCAGCTCCTTTTCCTTCCTACTGTAATGCTGAAAGAATGTGTGCAGTTATCAAGTCTATCCTTTACCATCCCAGAAACAACACAAGCCTCGTTCAACTCAACCCTGTGTCTTATTGCCTCCATATGCGGTGAGGCACTCTAATCTGACTGGTTCCTGAGATGAAATGCTTGCTGGTTCGTGGGAACATGGGAGACTCTAAATAGCCTACCGATGATGCATAAAGCTCTTTTGTTCATCAAACAAATGCAGAAACTGGATGTGTGACAGACTACGGTCATGGAATGACTTGTGTTTAATTACCATGTTTCAATGACTTTTGCAACACCAAAGAAAAACCACAGGAGTTTTCCAGTCCCTGATGATCTTACCATGTGTTTTGTGCTTGGTACTGTAGATGCCTGTATATACTGCAGGACTATCAAGCATGTGTCCTTCATAAAACCTTTCCACTGGCACTATGCTTCATTTAGATTTCCACAGAGTAAATTAATAAATTAATTTCAACTTATTTCTAGCAGAAGCATATTAATACAAACATGGAGCTTTTTTGTAGTCATTAAATTATGGCATTTGGAACAAAAAAACTGCAATAAAAATAAGCCATACATTTACGAAATTACCATTACAAAAAAGAAAACCCATGAGTTTAGACACATCATAAACACTTGGATGGAACAATTCAGGATTTTAAGGCCCTGTCATCTCCATGACACAGTAAAGGGACAGTATTGTGGATTTTTAGGTATTAAAATTTTATTTTAGTTGTAAACACCAAATTGTAAGAAATTGGGAAAGATTTCTGTACACATCTGTTATTCCTTGGGCCACCGCTGTTTGCAGAAAGCCTGTCACACTTTTGTGTACCTCTTTTTGTGTATGGTGTCCCATCTCTACATGTCAGTGAAGGCATGTGGGGTTTCGTTTTTTTAGTCCAGGTGGCCAAGTGGTAGACCCTATCAGAGTTGTCATGCATGAGGGGGCCTGTGTAGTATCTACACATAGAAGTTATGTTATAAACATGTAAATACATGACACTACACATTTTCTATACATTTATTTTCAAGAAGTGTAATTGTGATTGACTGTAGGAGTTCACCTATAGCCCGTTCATTTAAATACAACAAGTTCATTTATGACTGAATGCTTTATGGTTCACAGTCAAAGAATAGTTTGAATGATTTTTGTTATATTTTTACTGTTTTGCATAGTTCAAAATTTCCTGTATTGTTTTAACATTTCATTATGAAAGGACCAAAAGGAATGGCCCCCAAAAAAATAATTTTACGTTAACTTCCAATGCAGGTTAATAATACTTTTTTCCTCCTGTAATGTTATCATTTTGAAGATACAAAGGTTTGTTCTAACAGCAAACTGGCAAAAAATACAATGTGAACGTTTCCTTAAAAATGAAATGGTTTCATGTTGCACAACCTTTTTTGCATCAACACTAGATACTCTTTGGACTGTCAGCACTCTTCCTTTTCTGTTAAATGTGTATGCTCTTTGATGTAATCAAGGCAAATTGCTATACTGTAAATATTTGCAATGTATTTGGGTAAGGTCAAAAAGGTCAAAAAGCCCAGGTTTTCATGTGGCAGTCTTCTTCTTGGAGTCTTGACAGATACTAGGTCACAAGCAACACACAACAATTTATAAAGCCCAATATTACCACATTCTTCCAAAGCCAAACAGACTGTACTGGTATACCATTAAGCAATGTATCAACTCCACAGAAAGGGCTCATTAAGGTTTTTAAGTGACCTTGCTTGACTTTGTATGGGAACTTCAAATTTGCTTAGTTATTATAGTCTCCATGGGAGACTTTGGCACTTTCCCTCCAATTTGAATCTGAGAGCAAAATGGAAAACACAAACTATCATGTCTGGATGAGACTGCCCTGCTCAGAGACCTGCAATTCCCACTCATAATGACAGGCTGCTTGCAGTCTTAAAAGAACAGTTCTGAAATAACTCTCACTTACATTTGCATTTGGGAAAAAAAAACACATTTGTTCAAACAATCTCCTCTAAAGCTTCTCAAACCTCTGCCCCCTCATTTAAACAGAGAGCACGGCAGAGGCCTGCAGGATGTGAGGGCAGATCAGATCCGAGTATATAGCACACAGATGGGTGTTAACAAAGTGCATTAGTCCAGATTAACTCCCGCTCGCAGAGCTGTCGCATTAATGCGCCTGAGCACGTCAAAACTGCGACAGGGTTGGGGTGCATTTTGACCCTCTGTGATTAAAGATCAACAAAATCTCAGCCTCTGCCCAATCATCTCAGGCTGCTTCCCCCCTTGCTCGACTCAACCCCCTTTTCCGTGAAATGTACCCTCTCCGAGTTTGATTATGTGGTCACAGTTTAAATCCATTGGATATGGTATCTGCCACCAGCGCCCCAGAAATCGATGTTTCAGAACAGCTGGGGGGACGGACTTTCAGTGCTCAAATTCTGCTTCAGAAAAATTAGGTTTTTTGAGGGACTGGATGGCCTCAGAGTAACCTTTAAAACTTCATCTCATGCCTATGTGTGTTTGTTAGCCAGGGAAAGCAAGATGCTATCAGCAAAAAGGAGTTTTCATGCAACCTTTATGCAATAGGGCTATTCATTTCTGAGAATTTTTGCTTTGGGATTAGTGAACAATTTAGAAGTATGTGAAGGAATGCAGTGACCATTAGCTGGAGGACACATGTGCTTAAGGAAACACTACTGCATACCTGCTACTCCTCTAAATCTTAATTATAATTCTAATCATGTATCAAGATCATCAACTTAGATAATGCCTTTTGGCCAATATGACTATGGCCTGCTCTGCCAGCACAGTTAGACCATAAGGCTGGGCAGAATGGAAACACTAGACATTAAAGTGCATTCTTCTGCTCCACAAAGCACAGTGGAGATTTCAATTAGATGTGTTTGACTGAGGATAAAGAGCACCCATAATTATGACTGATAACAGCTGTGCTAAATGTGTCATGACGCTTTCCACAGCAGTTTAAAGTACACAAAGGAAATGCTCACTGACCACATGATGGCATATTCATGAACATGTTCCAACACATAATGGTTGAAAATGCTACAGATACATTTTACTGCACTTCACTGCATTTTCTGTACTGTACATTCCACTTGTCATGCTTGCAAAGATGTGTATTAGCACAGCGATAATGTCAACACAGAAATGAATGAAGAATTGATTTGATGTAGGCACATCAACGCAGTGTCAAATTACATGCAGATTGTAATAAATCACAATTAGTCCTGATTCATGTTCATTTATCTTTGTGAAATCTAGTAATCTGCCACGTTCAGAGTAGTCTGCCAACAACTCAAAATGGCTGAGGAACGTATTCCTGTAATCCACAAATGGTATTTCTACTACAAACAAGTCAGCCAGCAAGCATGTCTCAGTATTCATCGCCACGCAGTAAGCCAAGCTCCTTTACTCCATGAGTACATCAGCATATGGCTTTGCCATTGCCCCCACTGACAAATGAGACAGTGACACTCCGTGCCCTCTCAGTAAAGAGCTCACAGGCTGCCAAAGCCAGCCCCCTCCTGCGTTCTCCACAAGCCTGAAATGCAGAAAGCAGACTGTTTAAAGGATCCCCTTCCCCCCATGCTGGAACCCTGAGCTTAATCACACTGTTCTTCAACTAAAAGCCTCCTAAAGAACTTTCCATGTGCTGTGCTATTAAAATAATAGTTTGACAGAAAAATTTATTTACCCAATTTCCCCCTTCTCTCCAATGCACTCAGTCCGCTAAAATATGTTTGCCTCTATTGCTTTGCTCTGGAGCTACAAAGTTAATGTAGCTAACTGCACAAAAGTATGATATGTAGCTAAAAACAGTATTAGCAGCTTGCAACCTGAATTCCGTCCATATTTTTGTCCATTTTTTTTTAAATAATGAAGTTGATTTCTGAACAACTACATTTGGGGGACTCTATAAGTTTGACTTTTCTGAAAACTTTAATGCATAAGAGAAATCAAAGCAAGAGCAAGTTGAGAGGGGCGTGTATAGTGGATAGTGTTTAGTGAGAGGGCAAAAGTTCTCAACAGACACTTTCAAACTGTCCATAGCAGTAGTTTTGGGGTTTGCTGGCGTATTAACCATTGACTACTGCCACATTCAGCTGCTCTCCCTTCTGCTTGAGCTGTTTGTGAATTCCCACTGGTATGAAAAAACTTTCTCCATGTGGAGAAACTGCTTCCAACTCTCAGAGTAAAAGATAGCCGAAAATATGGCTGCTCAAAAGCAAGCGCACATACGTCCCACAGATGTCTGTGCTCTTGATATAAACAAGCAGTCGGTTAGAGTGTATCTAGACAAATCTCATCACTGTTTCCATTTTTGAGGAAACAGGAGAGAAAGAATAATGCCACTGTTCTCGGGAGTAACCTTAGACAGAGTAATAATAACAAAGTGAAGCAGTTTAGCTCGAGGGAGAGAATCAGTAGGGCTAGAATTGCGTAGCTGATGACAAAACAAGACCACTCTGGGATTCCGTCACACGCGCCAGAGCCTGGCCTGCAGAGGCCATTAAGGATTACGTGAAGACATGGAGCAAGCCAAAAGACCCTGCTGCAGGGATGGCTTGAAAAAGGTGGCTTCAGTGTGTGTTCATGATAAAAATAATTGTATAAGTGCACTGAAACTGATGGACTACTGAGAGGAGAAAGACCATGATGCATACATTTGTGAGTAACTAATGTTAATGTAGCAAGTTTATCTTTATTTGCTGTTTTGTGGAAGGTCTTAACTAGAAATCTAGGCTTATGTTTGTTGTAAAGAATGCAATGTTTATACAACAATTTCATAAATTTGATGATTAAAATATTTGGAAAGAGTAAAGTTATTCAAATAACTGCCATTTGTACAATTTTTAATACACTATAATCTGTAATTAATTAATCAGTAAAATAGAAATTAAACATTTGCATGAAAATATTGGATCAAAAACTAAAATATATCATAGTTCCATCCTAAATATTTTTATTTTCCTCCCAATGTAGCTGGTTTCTCCTGCAGTCAAGCAGGTGAAAGGACAGTCTGGACCTTTTTCAAACTACTGGACACATGACACTACTGAGAACCTCAACATGTTTCTAGCAGCTCAGCAAAGCATCTGACTCTGCCATGTGACCAAGCATACACCTCACTGCCAGGCACGTCATTTTGTGACAAGGGATAGAGGGGCCCAGCGTACTTTTCCTCCAAATGAGATTCCAGCCAGATGACAGCACCAGCAGCACTGTTTCTCACAGGGCTGCGCTGAAAGCAGTGCTTTTACGAGATCAACCACTCAGGGGTATTACGGACATGTTTTCATCCGCAGATTATGTCATCACAGACTATCAGCACTCGAAAAGAACAGCAGGCAAACTGCTGTAGAATACAGATTCAGTGCACTGTATGCACTGATGAGCGCTGCTGAGTGTGATATATGCCGTCTTCAACAAATTATCAACTTTCTGGATCCACCTCATATTACTCAATTGCTGTAAGCTGCCTGTTAAAGTTTGTAAAGCTGTTTTACACATCAAATTCATAGTATAGAGCCATCACAATCCAAAATATAAAGTTTCTTGATCCCATGATTACTTTTTTACAAGCCATGCAGAAGAAAAAATATACTATTTGTCATCAGATGTTGAGTCATGTACAGCACTACAACTTCTGTCAGTCTGAAATCATTTTATGAGCTTTAATGATCCATGTTTAATACTGCACATTTACCAAAGCACTAAATGTACAAACCAAAACCGTGGAAATGCAAGCATGCGCCCAGGACCTCAAAGCTTCTAACAAAGAACGGAAAACCAGCCTCAGGTGAAAGAGCAGCAAGAGTTAGGGGTGAGAGAGCGGTCAGTGTGCATGTGAGTTTCTCTTTGATCTGTTCATCACTTCATCACCAAAACGTGTAACACATACAGCAACCAAGCGCTCTCAGGCAAGAGAAAATAAGTGACAGAAGCAATCATCCGTGGTGAGTTTGGCATACGACAATAAAAATTATTCTTCTCCCTGTAAACAAATGATCAGCTACTTTCACACTACCTCAAAATGATCCCTGTTAACCTGAGCTGTAAATATATGCCTTGCTTTGCTGGGATAACTTGTGTCACCATTAGCACTGGTTCCTCTAGCTCTTCTTTACCTGAAAGAATCATTTTTAATTATGTAGGCCTTCGGAAGAGGTGTAATTCCCAGCTGTTAGAAAGATATTTCTATGAGGTAAGTCTCAGATGGTGAGGGATCAGTGACCTTGCATAAATCTCCATTTTGAAAGCTGGAGAGCTCCCTTGCTTTCTGAGAAAAACCCATGCAAATGACACATTCAAACAGCTGGCCACAGACAACAAATCAAAACACAGTTGATTTATGTGGGAAAATTCTGCTTAAAAACACAGATAAAACATTAACACAAAAGAATGCATGAATATTTCTCCTGAACCGGCTAGACATAACATTAACTAGAAAAAATTGTAATTTGACTTGATTTTGGTGATTTTTTGTTTAGTCAGCTAGAGAAATGTGGTTTCTGAAGCACATCAGTTGTAATCAACACATAGATTTGCCTGGTGGTTACCAGTCAGAGCACTTTAATTGCCATGTCAACATGATGCCAGTATAGAGAATCAATGTGCTTTGCTAGGTTTCACTGAGATTGATACAGCTTTCATGGCTGTGGGGCACACTGACTGAGGTTCTGATCAATGGGAGGAGACAGCACAAACCAGCATGCCAGTCAAGCATGGAATTACACTGGCGCTAGTGCCAGCCCCGTGGCATTTCACAAGAACGTACAAGAGATTGGATCCTGGGTTATACACATTCATTTACTACAGAGCTGCTTAACTATGGACTACAATGAATCACTCAGTAGTGCAAGCACAAGTTCCAAAATTCATGACATATCACAGAATGACACTCCAGCCTCTATAGTGGAAACATGTACAGCACGTGAGACATTACAGAGGATTATATAAGATCATATTTAAATCACTTGGACACTAAACTATGATGTAGCATGTGGATAAATCTGAAATATTCAGAGATTTGGTAGAAGCCACAAAATAACAATACACAAGGCTGCGTATCCGACTAGAACATGAATCATAATTATTTTGGCCTGGGCAATTAGTTAATTATGCAAGGCCACAGTTAGTGTTTGTCATGAAGCTCTATGCCTAATGCAACACAATTAAAAATATTTCTTGTGCTTCGGGCATCTTATACTACACATTACACTCCTCCAGGCTATGCAGCTACAGCCACATTAGGTGAGTCATAAGGGAATTATTGCCATTTTTATACATAAGCCTTTCCATTTCATAGTTTATATTTAGTCCCCCCATTTCACATTACCTAGTTGTAGTTTATGAGAGATCCACATATTTAACTACACTTTTAAAAAATATTATTCTTTTAGGGTTCTCTAGTAGAGACCATGGGTCTATATAAAGCCATGAAGACTTAAAGAACACTTTGCATGATTAAATGGTTGACTCACCAAAAAGGATTCTTCTTGTTATGATGTCAAGCTTGTAACAATAGAAAAACCCTTTTTGATGTTATACAGAAACACTCAAAGAACCCTTCAAATGATTAAATGGTTCACTCACCAAAAAGGCTTCTTCTATAGTTATGATGCCAAGCTTGTGTCAATAGAAGAACCCTTTTCAAAAATGCTCTGTATAGAACGATCTACGGTATATTCTCCATCAATCTCAAGAACGCTCTTACAATGTAAAGAACTCGCTAATCATACAAAGGGTTCTTTTAGTATTCACGGTTCTACACAGAACTGTGTTCTCTACTAATTAACCCTTAAAAACTATCTTTTTTTAAGAGCGTAGATAGGTTTTATCTTCCCTGGTGATGCTTCATCTGGGCTATAATGCGTTTTCAGTTTTTTGTGCTTTTTGCATTCAGTCTTGTCTTCAGTAAATGAAATAACTGCTCAGTGGGTTCATGTTGGGCGACTGACTTCGCCAGTCAAGAATATTCCACATTTTGGTCATGAAAGCCCCGGAGCTGCTTTAGGTTGCAGCATGCTCCGGGTCTTTGTCCTGCTGCAAGACGAAGCACCATCACCTGGATCTGACCAGTGAAGGTGCTTCTGTATACTTCAAAATTCAACAGCAGTCAGATCACCAATAAGGACAAGTGAGCCAGTTCTTCGGTTCTCCACTAGGGTGGTCTTCCTTAGCCTGCAAGTTTGCTTACTACTGAAAAGTTCACTATACATTGTTTCTTCTTTACAAATGAACAAATTCGTGACTATGGTGCACTTATGGCTTTGTCTATGTCTCTGAGTGATTTTCAGCCTCATGATGGCCTGATTTACTTGCACTTTTTGGGTCTGCATGTTTAGAAACAAGAGAAACAGACTCTATGTGCAAATTCCACATCAACCCCAGACCTTTTTGTGGGCCTCTGTATGAACTAATGATGTAACAACACACAGCTGGTCTGGAAACAACATGAATCAGTAAAATGCCTCTTTACATTTGGACAGTGTAATTCCTAAGCAGTTGACCCAATAAAAATATATGCCCTCAAATTAAAACTGACGGTCTACATTTTTTACTTTTTTCATTTCAAATACAATTTCACTTCTTATGCTGGAGTACATTGCAAAAACAACAAAGAAAACGGGTGACTAGGCGTTTACTTAACGACTGCAATGTCAGCACCTGTCAATCTGATCAAGCTCTCTAAACTGCTCAATTCTGAAAAGTCCTACATGATACTAATACCACTAAACAGAGATATGGCGTGAACAGTGGACAGTCACTACACTGAGATATGTATATTAAAAGAGAGTTATGTGCCCTCGAGTGTAAGGCTGACTTTTGTCTAAGCTCTGTCTATTTCAAATAATCGCCTTCCCATTAACGAGCTGGAAAGCACCTGTGAAATATCAGAATTAAACACAATGGACAGACAGAAGAGGCAGTAAAAAAGACAAAGACACAGCGGGGAAGAATGTTAAGAATGTTATCTCGCCCAATTAACAAACTGAAAAACGCACAGCAGCTCAGAGAGGCATTTGCTCGGATTCACTGGCATAGATGTTTAGCAGACCAAGGCACTCCATGTCAAACTGGTCTCGGACAAACTGAAGAGGCGCGGATAAACAGTCCGAGGGAAAAGCAAATCAAAACCGCCGTCTCGTTGACAACGGCAGAGAGAGACACTGCTTTCAGATCATTTCGTAGGCAAATATGCCTAGTAATCATTTACTTTCCGCAGTAGGCTACTTTACATAAAAACTATACAGCAGCCAGCACAGGATACAGCTTAAACCAGCACAAAAGACCGAAAAGTTAGGCAGGTGTCGCCTCTCGTATTTCCCTCATGTGTGTTTAAAGTCCTAACGCTGGCAGAAACGGTCCGTTTGGTCGAGACGACCGTTAAAAGCCGTTTGAGGCATCTGACCTTTTAAAAAATCGTCAATAAACAAGACAAAGTGACGGAGGACGTTGGCGCACGCTAGATATTAATGAATACACGCCGCTGCCGCTACAAAGCAGACTCGTTTAAGACTAATACTTTTCCTACAACCTGCTGAAAGTGAAAAAGGGGGCGCAAAACAGAGGCAGTAAATAACCTAGGAGCCCAGGAGTGCAGCGCAACATGGAAGGCAGTGCCAGCCAACATCGCCTGCCGAAGAGTTTCCCACCAGCTACCCAACCCCAGAGGAAAAGCGGTGCTGAAACTCACCCTCTCCCCCGAAAGAAAGGCAGCCAAGCCGAGGGTCAATAGCATCCAAATGTTCCTCATAATTCCTCGGACAAGTGTGCGGCTTCGTGCAGAAAACGATAAAAAAATGAAACCCCGTTTCCACTTGTGAGCAACTCTCCCGTTTTCTCCCCCACCTCGGCCCTCTCTCCCCCTGCCTTTCACTCAGGAGTGCGAGCCCACCGGATACGTGTTGCTTCGCGCTACACTAGTCCTCCGCGCGCACTTTTTTTTCTGCACATGGATTTCTTTCTTCCTTTGTTTTCTTGAAACTCGTTCTCCTAGAAGCGCCGTGAGTTTAAGCAATCCTAATCTTTACTCTTTATTTTCTCTCGAAGTCCGCAGGTTACGAGTTGGCCGCGTCCACACGTTTACAGCGACTCGCCCTCAGTGGCAAACGCTCAGCGGAGCACGAATGCGGGTCAAAGGAGGGAGAGCCTGGCCAATGATTGACAGGTCCACCGACCATATGGGCGCATCGTCAGAGAGAGACGGGAGGAGGAGGGGGAGCACGGCGTGCAGTAAAAATGAGTGTTTAGTTTCCTCTCGCTGTCTTTAAGCTTTACTGCTGCTGAGGGTTGTACAGACAGCCTCTCGCGCCTGGTTTTGCTCTTTGTTGCAACTATATTTTCACTTTCTTCAGGTTCCTTACATTTTTTAGGTAGGGTTCAGAAATGTACAACTAAAATAGATTTAACCTTAAAATTGTGTACAAAATGTACATTTTTCTCACATTACTGTCTGCTCTGCCTTTTGTCTGCGAAGCTGAAGTTAGCTTCTTAGTCGAATTTTCCGTTCCACCTTAAACGGTGCAGCAGGTCCATTCTGGCGCTTTCGGATGCCTGTAAGGCTAGGCCGTTTAAGGTGGAGCGGAAAATTCGACTAAGAAGCTGTCGAATAGGGACCAACTTCATCCTCGTTCACCTGTACGATATGTGCTGTCTCCCCCTAATGGATGAATGATGAAATGTGGTGTAGGATCCAGAAAACACACTCCAGTCAGTACACAAAGAAACACCATACCAGATCTATTTTTCCAGATTACCTGTCTAACTTTGGTACTTTTAAAATATTCTCTGGAAAAGTATGGGTGCCATATTAAAGTAAATAAATATACAAAGTGAGGGCTGGAATATAACCATTACAGAGGACCTCTGCATAACTCAGACAAGGGTTGTGTGAAGATATCAGAGTTGAAGATGTCACTCCCACACTTAGAAATCATGCCACACAGCTCCCCCTCCCAAAAAACAAAACAAGTGCACGTGCGCGCACACACACACACACACACACACACACACACACACACACACACACACACACACACTTCACTGCTCTCCTCAGTAGGCTTATCCAGACCCAGATTACTGGCCACGGTGTCCCAGATTACCCAGCCAATTAGGGTGATGGCAAAGCTCCTTCTGCTCTTCTCAGTTACGCTCTTGAAGGCTGCCAACACACATGCTGGCACAAACGTCCGCCATGCCACAAGGGCTACACACTGACTGATGAAGCAAAGTGTCAGACACTTAGAAAATTAATTTTAATGATAAGATGTTTAATGTACACCTCCTATCTGACGATGTGCTGAATGGATTGCTTTAACAGTTTGAGTGTATGTATGTAAGATTTTAATAACACTGTATAACAGCACCACTTAGTGGTAGTGCCCTATGATTAAAGGAGAATTCCACCATTATTTTCAACATTACTGTAGAACTCAGCTAATCAGACGTAAGCAAAGTAATTTGATGTGAAATGGCTTATTGTATACAAACTTAGTGAATCAGATTTCTTTACAGAGGTGATAGGAACCAGGGGTTGTGATGTGTACAATGCAAATACAGCCATTATTTACATGTCTATATGTGGTGCTGATAATGGTAAAATAGTGGGTACTATTTCCCTGCATGTACCTCTCTGCCATGATGCATTTAAGAAATATACACATTTTAGACCAAAACGATCATAAAACAATGTCTGAGGCATCAGGTAACAGATTTGTTACCATTTCTAGTACTGGCTTTCTGAAGTAGGCGTTAAATGCTTCTGGCGCCTGGTTCCTTTCACTACTGTAGCATCTCACATCAAACCACTCTAAAAGACTGTGTTTACATCTTAACCATTTTTATGGTTATAAAATTGATTTATATTTATTCTGTTATAAAATGGATTTATAAATCAACCACACAAACAATGAGGTAAAGCAAGTTATACCTAAATAAAAATAAAAAATCAAATTCTTAGCTTAATTAAATCCCTTAACATTCCAAAACTTCTATTATACAATGGATAGTTCCATTCCTTAAATCTGATTGGCTGATACGATATATGCACACCTATGACTTTCCGCTGAATTGTGACTTACTGAATTGTGCATTACTATGCCATGGCAGAAAAAATCTCTTGTGCTGTTAATGGAATTATCTATGACTCTCATGCTGCTCATATTGACTAACATTGAGTATAATGATGAAGTTTCATTTAAACTGAGGGGCTTACAACTTGTGTTCTTAACTAGATCCAGCCTGATCTAGAACAGCTTTCAGATTCAGCCCCAGAACGAGAAGAGGTACACCACTGGACTAAATAAGATTCGCAGTGGTCATTTTGTGCCCAAAAAGTACTTATAAAGCGAACATTTTTGTATTTAACAGTGCCGTGTTATCATATGTTTATTGTTATATGACAAAAAGTTTAAAAATAGTGTATTTTATCATATTTTATGTTGGCTGCTGGTTTTATAAAAGCAATAAGCCAGTTGAGGCTGTGCATTACTGCGGTTTTATCATGGGGGAGTGATAAAATCATAATAAATTAGTAGTGATGCACAGGCTTTCGTGGCTTATTGTTTTATTATTGAGTTATTGACTTAATAACCAAGTAATAACTCCATCTTTACGTTTCATGTAAAATATTATTTAAGGTTTCATGTAGACAATTGGACACACCACACACAAACACACAGCAGTGATGGTCAGTCGGTGTCTGATGACAGCACCTCTGTGGTGGCTCTGGAAGCGTTAGCCCGGCTTAGGCTGCTGCGTTTGCCTGCTGATGCTGTGGTGGATCTCTGGACAATGAAGGAGGTCTTGCCCTCCATAATATGTGCTTCATACTGCACTGTGTTTTCATTTTCATCTTCCTCAGTGTTATCTTCATTGTCTCCCTCTTCACCCTCATCCTCTGCTCCATGAGGCATCAGTGTGGTGCAGCTAAACTGGCTCAGAGGCTTTCCCAGTACACCAAAGCTAGAAGGGTGGAGGGCAATGGAGAAGGAGGTAAATAATTAGTAGTAAATAATTAAATAGTACTATGTACTAAATAATTAGTCCCTTTTCGGTGGCATGAGGGAAGTAAATTGTAACTCATTTGTTACCTGAGCGAGGCTAACTGTTGACTGAGCTCTTCCATCAGAACCTCAGCCTCTCTAAGTTTAGGTGGCTGCTGTGTGTGGCTGAAGGATCTCTGGAACAAATGAGGGGCTTTTTCTTTCGGGGAAGGAAGAAGGGACACCATGAGGGGTGAGCGCTGGGTCAGAATGTTGCCCCGAGCTGGCCGCTGCTTAGATTTCCTGGGTCAGAGGTCAGGAGACACTGAGTGAGTGCTACTGACACTAGAGGAAGATCAATTCATCAGCAGTTGCCCTTTACGTTGTGTAAAAATGTTATGATGAATAGTAGTGTTGTATTACTCGAGACTGGGCTCAAGTTGGCAAATTAACAGCCTCCGTCTTGACCCAGCCTTAAAATCATTTAGACTTAGTCTTGCCTCAGTTTCAGGTAGAAATCATTCTCGAGACCACTCAAGTTCAGCTGAGGATGTCATTGATCTTTCCATGAAGGTTTAATGGGTTTTCTTTGTTTGCTGATGTTCATCAGTCCCAAATTTCAAACATCTACTGATCAGATCAGAATGTTACTAATATGTTTACATTTAATGATAAAATACTTTTAAGCTTTATATTATTTGTTATATTTTACAAAATATATTATAATATATAATGTTGTAGCCTGTCCAAGTAATGCTAATTTTAGGTTGGTGTTCTTCAGCATTACAATTAACTATATTGTAAATTTATTCATATAATTCCATTTTTTTATTTCTTTTTATTTTTCAATTCTGAAAAATATCGTAACCTGTTCTCGGTCTTGTCCCAGTCTCAGACCCTCCTTGCCTCGGTATTGACTCAGACTCAACTACTACAAAGTCTTGGTCTTAACTCAAACTCAGTGTGTCCAAGTCTCAGTCTTAGACTTGATTTGGACTCAAATCTAGTGGTCCTGAGTACAGTGCTTACAAATGGATTAACAGAAATCATCCAAAATATTTATGTATTATATTGTTCCATTAACATCCATTGGAATTAAGGGGTGTTTTTTCCTTCTGTAAAATTAAATAGGTAGGTTGTTTTGAAAGTGACAATAAGTATATTGATATTACATGCTGTCGCACATGGTATGTGTGAGCCCAGCATAGTCATATGACATTTCCTCCTGGCCAAAGCTCCAGTCATTAAGTAATGGCTGCATGAGTGGCTTCCTAAGATGTATTTTAACATCCACTGAACAATGTGTAATACAATAATAGATTGGCACACACAGTCCCATTACATATTATATTAGCAAATTAATACGTATTAGTACCCATAAAAAATTATCTAGAATTATCTAGGGTATTAATCAATTAGGGGTGTAAAAAAACATCATGATAATGTGAGATTGCAATATAAAACTGTGACAATGTGCATAACGGAGATGTGACAATGCATTTTACAAGCTGATGTTCATCATTAGAATCAATCTCATCTGAATTCATTTTAGTGCCTGGGCTTACACTTTCATCTGTACAGAATACTTAGAAAGCTCTACAGACTTCCGTTCAGTTTGTTTGATACTTGGCTCAGACCTGTTGGCTGGGACAGTTTGTCTGGACTCCCCAGGCTCAGACTGGCCCTCTGTCTGGGTGATCTCTTGCTCCTCCTCGTCCTGCTCCGGCTCCTGCTTTTCAATCCTCAGGGCAGGATTAAAGGTGTCAGATCGGAACAAGCGACCAATCTCAGCCTGGATTCCCTTCAGGTCCCTCCTTCCAAAGGTAACCCATGCCACATAGCTGAAGAAGCTGTACAGACACTGCCATACAAATGCATAACACACAGACCTTCACTATTAATAGATTATATGGCAAAAAGCTCTTTTTCTAAAGGCATGCTGAACAAGGAATTACAATCATTCACCCCTTGGTTTATTAATCAGCTATTATTCTTTTCTTCTTCTATTCTTATCTATTCTATAAGACTAAGAGACTAATCATAAGACTGAGAACTACTATTAATTACACAGTAACTACTAGGAAACTATGAGTGTGACAGTGTAGACCATATATAAACCTTAGAGTTTAAACTATTCACAATCTTAAAATGGACAGTTGAATAGTGAGTGTGGTCATGATGAGTAAAACTGATTCAAGAAATATTATGGCAAATTAATTTTGAACAACAATATAATATTCTTTTGTTTTCACCTCATAGAGCTGCCTGTCTCTGTAAGTGGATGACACCCTGCTCCTGTGGACATAAATCATAATATTTTAGAGCACAGTATGTCCTTAATTAACTACCACACCTTAGGGCAGAAGAAAGCCACATCACCGTAACCACCGTAAAACTCTTATTATATCCTAAAGCTTATCATTCAGTAACCCCATGGAAAACAATGCAAACTAGCTGAGTAATTCCGTACTTTTTGCAAAATGGAATGGTTAAAGCGGTAAGAGTAAGTAAAAAAGTAATTCAGAGTGGTTTAAGTGCAGAATTCTAGAGAAACCTCCTAGAGAGCAGTGGTGATAGCTACCAGATGTCTGAAGAGTTTAATGCCTTTAAAAGCCACCTCACAGGAAGTTATTACATGAAATTACTACAAATACGCTGCTTGATGCCCGAGACATAATTTTATAATACAATAGGATTTTGGCCTTAAATGTATGTTGAGAGGCAAATCAATCCCATTAGAAAACATACATTTTCAGATTTACTGCTATTTTCTATTCTCAACAGTACATATAAAACTTCACTGGTGCTTTTGTACAGAAAAAATGACTTTAATGATATTGTGGACCAGTGACTACTGGTTTCTAACATCAGCACTGAAAGATACATGAGTAGGCACATTTCTCAACATTACACCATCACATGTCAAACCATTCTTGTATGACTTCGTTTAGATCTGAACTATATAGAAATGTTAAAAAATCTGTGGTATTCCCCTTTAAGGTATAGGAGTGAGAAATGAACGACTGGACCTAAAATCTTTTTTATTTTATTATCAGAACAACTACAAAATGTAGCATGGCATAGGCAACACTTTTCATAACTCACATCTCATAATCTGATAAACCTGCTGGCAAAAGTGATGTTATCTTTAATGTGTCTGTCTTAATCCCATTGTCCCTTTTAAGAATTACTTATTCACTCAGGAGTTCTGATTTACAATGTTTTTACATGGCAGGCCTACACCAATCAGCTTTAAATCTAAACCAATCATTTGAACAGGCAATGACAGGCCAAGTATTGATGGTGGGCACTGACCTGCCACAGGCCATGTGATGATGTTGCGACAGGCCCACTCCCAACACCAGACTGGAGTAACAGAAGGCCAGATGCTTCTTGGCCAGGTCCAATTTAGCACTAGTCTCTGCCATCACCTGCCTCTCCGTCACACTCTGCTCCCTGCGACAGCCAAGAGAAAGATGATCACGCTGTTAACTAATCCAGATTTGCAATTAGCCATCACCAGTGCAGTGGGTCAGGTCAGCGCTAGCACTGCTGTGGTTTACACTTCATTATAATGAGTTCCAGAGTGTAATGAAGACATCTATATCAAGCCTTCAGTCAGAATGTGCAGCAGTCTCGCTCTTTCGCAATATTCTTTTCTATATTCAAATGGACGGAAATCCTGTCAGAATTGTGAATTTTTAACTTTCGTTTTGAGAAGATATTTATTGTGATTCAGATTCGATAAGAAGCTACTGTACAAACTGTTTTGTGGAAAGGAAAAAACACCCTTTACATTTTTGTAATGTTTTTGTCATTTTTTGCTATGGAAACAAATAGAAAAGGCCAGAATGTAGACATAATATGTGATCATGTAATTATATTTGGATAACAGCACAAAACTAACAGAACACTCAACATCTGAAGGTTATCATTATTTCTGAAAGTATACTGTTCTCCATTTACCTTCAGTATCTCTGTAGCTCCATTGCTGTGTACATATTCACAATAAACTGGATGCCAGTAGATGTAAGAAGCCATGAGATTATTTGTAATCCCTTCAAACATGGCCTGCTTTTACATAGCACTTAATCCCTATCTTCAGACTCACGCCATGCGGGGCTTGGGCCACTCCTCCAGAGCTTTCTTCTCCAAGTGGTAGTAGAGGTACAACAAGAGACTGGCCAGGAGGTCATCAATCTCTCGACTCCTGCACTCGAAACAACAAAGTCATTTTTACAGCTGCCGTTAGCATGACTCTAACCATGTATTGTTCACTAACTAGTTGGAAAGAAGGAAAATGAGCAGAAAAAGACTTACTTTATCACAGTCATAAAGCAAAGTGGAATGGGCAGTGCTTCATTTTCCTGCACTAATGAGACTGCAACCTCTATAAAATGAAAATGACCAACTCATTATAAGTTACTGAGTGGATGTGGCAGCATTGTGACTTTTGACTGTTTGAACTTTGACAGTATTATTATTTACATAAGCAGAAGATAAACATACGTTTAACGTGCTCGATTGTAACTGAGTCCCTCTGTGAACGTTTGACAGCAGACTTGTAGGCATTCAGCTCAGCTGGACCCACAGTTTTCCTGAGACCACAGTGCCCTCCTCTGGCTGACGGCTTGCATTGTGAGATCCTTTAATATTGCAATGTATAACTTTCAGTTTATTAGTTCCCTGCACATCTTGTCTATAAATAATTTACACAAATGTCACGGCAATGAAGCCACAGTTAGGCTACAGATCTGTAATGCAGTTTTGTTCACGTCAAGCTCTGATTTGTGAAGAATGCTTTTTGAATGCTTAATTTACTAACTACTATTACCAGTAGCCACCACTCATTTACAAGGCAACAAATAAATCAATAAATAAGATTCAGTACTCTATATGCTCATCCGTGTTTTAGAAATGTGTTAACTCTACAATCTGTTATTGTCTTATTCAAAAGCTATATCAGGTGTGTTTTAGAGTGGTTAGATGAAGCAAACATGTTAAATGACCAGCTTAAAGTATGTCTTAAATGAATGGTTCACTACGAAATCAGTTACACAATCACAAAAAATTGATGTACCTTTCTAGATGCTTCCTAAAAGACTCTTGATATGTAGATGTTGTCTTTTTTCTCTTCTTTTTAGTCTCCACAGATGTATTAAAACTGCACACAAGAAACAGTTAATAGTTTCCTTGAAATTTCTGCTCATATTTTATTGTTTCACACCGTGACCAAAAAAATCAGCACGTAAAAGACGGGTTAATCAGTTATTTACCAAACAAACTCCAGGGTTTGAGTTTCATCTTTCCAGCTCCATCTCCCAGGAGGTGGTAAACTCATCTATTGAGCACATAAAACAGGATAAAATGCGATCATTTTAAGTCAACATGCATTTCTGAAAAAGCTCTGAGCTTAGTTAACGTTGTTAGCTCTATGGCTACATCCGCTTGCAATCGATCAATGATACCGCAGCAACACGGCAGCAAAAACAAACGCAGTTATATTGACATTTATCATACGCTGTTTAATTCTGTTCACAGTTTTATAACTCCATAAATGAAATTCCTCACCGTTTCCTTGAGCTGTTTTGGCATCTTCTCGAAACTTTGCACTTCAGGCATCTCCTCAGAAACTCCAAATGACCTGAATTTGTTTACACTGGGACGCCGACAGCTGGTATCCTAGCAACAGCCAATCAGACCAAAAGCTCTACTGCGCATAGCGACTTTAACTGTGATCGTAACATTTATTACAGCAATTTTTCCGTTTTATATCTGTCACATTGTATCATTGCCACATCGTTATATTGTTGTTATACTTAAAATTAAGCAAACGCTAGTGATAGAGCGTGTTGTTTTAATTTAGCGATAGTGCATCGCGGTCTGTCCGCTCAGATTGTTAATAACAGCCTGCAGTCTCGAGAAACGGCGTGAAATGAGACGTGGATTGTTTTTTGACAAACCCTGAAAAACTGAAGCTGCTGACCGAAAAAAAGCTTTGGAAAAAAGTGGGCGGGACCCGCGCAGACAGACAGGAGGTTCAGCGTATGGCTGCGCAGACTCCCCTCCGCCCGACAGGCTACTCCTCTTCCTCTTCCTCTCCCTGTAAACTGAAGCGAGTCAGACTGAAGCCGGTTCTGACGGACTGTGCTACTGTCGAAATGTCCTTCTACATTAGCGTTACATATTTATAGTTAGCGCTTTACAGCCGTAGGTAGGAAGGTTTGTTAGCTTAAATCACTTTGTCAGAAAATTCTACCAGCAGCAAAACTCCAGGAAGGACTTCCTGAGAGTTTGAATCACTTCATCAAAAAGTGCGACCAGCTTTAAAATAAACAGGTGAGATATTCGGATAGTTCCTACTGCCCGAATCACCCGATCAGTTTACTGTTTGGATTGGTCTGAATCTCCTTAACAGAAAATGTTACCAGCATTAAGAGAATACTGAGGCTAGTGCCTTTGATAGCTTAAATCTCCTTATCGGGGCTGAGTAGTAAAACTGAGCTGAGTCTGTCCAGAATAAACGTTAAAAACTCGTTAAGACGTTTAACGCATGCGCAGTAGAAAAGCTTGATAAACACATTGACCACCCCTCAGCTCATAGTGGTAAGTCCATCTGGAATAACAAAAACCCACAAAACACAAGATCCTGATTTACACTGTATATGTCACGTCTTATGGCAAAGCCGCTAAGATTATTATACACTTTAAGATAGTTTCAGTTCTTTCGTATTCTCTAAACTGTAAGGCTAGATTACTGTGTTCCACTTCGTTGTTACAGTGTTGGTCCAGCATTTAGATGTGCAGTGTTTTGGTGGTAAATGCATTTACTATTATTTGAAAAGTGCATTGTCATACCACTGAGGGGTGTGGCCACCCCTCACGTGTTTCAGTGATTACAGCCAACAGGCCGCTGCATTGTGCTACACCAGCAACTCTCACCACCTTTGACCCATAGCCAGCGTACAGTCACTGTTGTTGCAGTGGCTTTGGAGACTTATTCCTCACCTTTGCTCGACACTCCTAAGGTTGAATATTCAGCCAATCAACTCTTTTGCTGTTTAGTTAGAGACTATTGCGTTCAAGTGACCAGCTGAAGAAGACACGTCTGAGCCATCCGAGAGTGAGATGGCAGTCCAGGCAGACAGAGTGATGGCACTGGAAGAATGGGAGGAAAGGTGGAACGAAGGCAGGATTGGCTTCCACCAACCGCACGTTCACAGGTGAGTGGCAGCTTTGGCATTTAATCTTTCAGTCTACAAGGCCTGTAATGCATACCACAGGTCAGAAGCTACTCATGAACTCATTTCACCCCATTACTTCATCCATTTTTTTTTTCAGATAAGTTACAAAACAACAAAATATAATACAATTTTGTTTGGCAGCTTTACACTATCAGGATAGCCTGTGGATAATGAGTTATGTGTGTGTGTATATATATATATATATATATATATATATATATATATATATATATATATATGTATATATATATATATATATGTATGTATGTATGTATGTATGTATGTGTGTGTGTGTATATATATATATATATATATATATATATATATATATATATATGTATGTATACACACATACACACACACACACACACACACACACACACACACACACACAGTATCTCACACCCCTCACATTTCTACACAGTGAGTACACCCCTCACATTTCTACAAATATTTTATTATATCTTTTCGTGGGACAGCACTATAGAAATGAAACTTGGATACAACTTAAAGTAGTCAGTGTACAGCTTGTATAGCAGTACTGATTTACAGTCCTCTGAAAATAACACACAGCCATTAATGTCTAAATAGCCGGCAACACAAGTGAGTACACCTCACAGTGAACATGTCCAAATAGAGTTACAAGGTTCCAGGTGTGAATGGGTAGCAGGGCTGTTAAATTTGGTGTTTTGGGTACAATTCGCTCATACTGGCCACTGATTCTTCAACATGGCACCTCATGGCAAAGAACTGTCTGAGGATGTGAGAAATATAACTGTTTCTCTTCACAAAGATGGCCTAGGCTATAAGAAGATTGCTAACAGTGGTTTTCCAGGACAGCTTCCACTCAGAACAGGCCTCGCCAGGGTCGGCCAAAGAAGTTGGGTCCACGTGTTCAGCGTCATATCCAGAGGTTGGCTTCAAAAATATGCGCATGAGTGCTGCCAGCATTGCTGCAGAGGTTAAAGAAGTGGGAGGACAGCCTATCAGTGCTCAGATCGCACACTGCACACTCACAAGAAAGCCCTCAAACAGTTTGCTGAAGACAAGCAGTCCAAGAACATAGAATACTGCAGCCATGTCCTGTGGTCTGACGAGACCAAGATAAACTTGTTTGGCTCAGATGGTGTCCAGCGTGTGTGGCGGCACCCTGGTGAGGTGTGCCAAGACAACTGTCTCTTGCCTACAATCAAGCATGGTGTTGGTAGCAAGGTGTCTAACAACCACCTGGTCCATGATGTCTTCATGGAGGAGTGGAAGAGGATTCCAGTAGCAACCTGTGCAGCTCTGGTTAATTCCAGAGGACAGTAAATCTGTACTGCTAAACAAGCTGTGCACTGACTACTTGAAGTTATATCCAAGTTTCATTTCTATAGTGTTGTCCCATGAAAAGATATAATCAAATATTAGCAGAAATGTGAGGGGTGTACTAATTTTTGTGAGATACTGTATGTATGTATGTATGTGTGTATGTATATATACATATATAAGCACATATTCTAAGGGTTATTGGCCTTTGTTGTTGTGCGCCCAGCCACTGTGGAGGCACAAGCAGGGGTGGGCAATGTGAATGTATTTTATATGTAAGATATTTATATATGTGAGATATGACATTGGAATGTTGTTTCATTATTGTTATCGCAATAAAATAATCACAATAAGTATTTCTAAGGTCATCACAGATATTGTATTACCACTGGCATGAGTATGTTTCACAAAAATATAGATTTCTGCGATTTTCCTTATGAATTTGAATAAACATAGAAATTTGGTACTCACTTATTGTTTTTCACCATTACTTTTACATTTGGTTCTTTTGTTGGTAACAACAAACCTAAGAAAATCTAAATTTCATGCCCGGTGTTGCTTTATTACATTTTTGAAATATCATCATCTACGTACCGTTGTGTATCTTTTGTTTATACACAAATGATGTGTATTGTTTATAACCATTGCTTAAGTGTTTGCTTTTCTGGCATACATTTATTCATAATGTTTGATGCCCTCTGTCCTCTTTCCTCAGAATGCTGGATAGCAATTTAGACAAAATTTTATGTGGGCGACAGCAAGTTAGGTTCTTCTTCCCTCTCTGTGGTAAAGCTGTAGACATGAAATGGTAGGTGGTCAAATTTTCTGAGCTTTGTAATCAAATTTGGATTCAACTAAATGTATGTGTTGTTTGACCTTCCTACTGTTGACCTTTTAGGCTGGCTGACATGGGTCATGTGATTGTTGGGGTGGAGTTTTCAGAGAAAGGCATAAAGCAGTTTTTTGAAGAACATGGACTGCAGTATAAAGAAGAGCCAGTGCCAGCTGTACCTGAAGCAAAAGTGTTCAAGGTACACTTAATGGCCTCTTCACATTTTGTTGAGTCAGAATCTGAATTTGAGATACAGTTAAATGTTGTTTTTTATGTTGTAGTGTGCGTTCAGAAAATGTCCATTAATTAGAACCTTTGAAAAGTTCAACTTATGTCAAAAATAGAAAACATCCAATTAAAACAACATCCTTAGCATGTATGTCTTCATGCCTAAGTTTGTTAGAATGTAGTATTAAATATTGTCTGAACATATCACACTGTGTGTTGATGGACTCCTGTGTAGAAGATTAGAGGTTCTCCCACGTTTGTCATCCCCTGAGTCATGTGTCAGAACTAAAGCAATTTGCCCTTTATGGTTCCAAATCTTGATACAGGCTTCACTAGAAAGCTTCAGTAAGAAAATGGAAGCAAGTGTAGTAAATATCAGATGGCACTGAACCACAAATTCAGTAGTTCTTAGAGACTGAACATCCCCCAAAAATAAAACCACCAGTATAACTTTGAAGGTCAGGCCTTCTCTCTGAACATAGCTGCCAGACTAATTTCAGGCAGAAAGCTACCGTGGAGACAGAGGCATCCGTATGAGTAGTGATGTGTGTTCCATCATCAGTAGCAGTCCAGTATCACACCTTGATATTGATTTTCAGTTTTCATTTCAGTTCTTTTGTAATATATACATATTTTTTTGCATTGAGTAGCAGTACTGAGAAAGCATAGGGCTAACCTTCACTCTCCAAGCTTGGTAACATTATGTGATAAAGGGACATCTAGCCAGTGGATGACATTAATTGGGAGAAAATTGGCTAAAAATAAAAAAAATGACTTTCATGAGAAAGTGACAAAGATGGATCCTTGACTGCAAAGATCTGGAAGAATTTTCATCATGAAGTTTGGGCACTGTGTGTGGTACCAATGAAATACTGCATGCCAGCTTGGTCATACTATTGTAAAGTATGGGAGTACTTGCATCATACTTTTGGGATGCTTTTCAGCAGTGGGGGCTGGCAGTCTTGATGAGGTCAGTGGAAACATACCAACACAGCTTCCCAGCAAACTTGACAGTCAGCTTGTCAGTTTTGGAAAGAAGAATAATGCAAAGAGAAGCCAAATTAGAGACTTTTCTTAAGAACTTTTGTATACAAGAACTACCAACAAATTATTGACTCAGGCTGATGCATACCAAAAAATTATGACTGCTGAAAAACTGTGGTAAAGGAACAGGGCAAATACCTTTTCAAGATGCTGCACAGAGCTTTCTGTGTCAAAAATATGTATTTTTACTGCCACCAACCAGGATCTGGTAGCTAATAATTATAAACGCAAACTGCAAAATCAACATACTCTACCGTGTGGTCTGAGGAAAGATGATAGGGATCGGGATACATGAAGACATTTTCATGATACGTGATACATATAATGACATTTAGTTTTTCTGAGGTTACCTAACAAGTTAAGAAACACACAGCTGGCCTGGAAAACAGTGCAGCCGGGTTTTAAGAAAGGTTCATGAAAGATTATTGTTGTATTTTATTCAGTGTTTGCAAAAATACACTAACAAAGGAAGGAAGGCAGGTCAAAGAATTTTTTAAATATACAAGATGATGAGCTAACATCCAGTCACATACCTGCCACTATACAGTTTTAATTAGACAGTGCAACACCGCTTGTTGTTAACAGCCTTTATAATTGGTCTATACCTCTCTCTTTACGGAACAGTGGTCAGTGTTCTGGAAAAACCAGCGATACCTACAGTAAACTAAAACTGCATCGTGACGTCATTTGTCACAATGATGATCGTTCTTCTGTGAGTTATGAGTCATGCTCATTCAGCTAATGCACTTTCTCTGTTCGCAGAGTTCCGACGGAAAGATTTCCATCTATCAGTGTGATTTGTACAAGTTCTCCAGGTACAGCTCATGCCTTCCAGTTTTAGGATATGAAACATGTCTGAGATAATTGATGTGGACTCTTTATCTCTCTCTCTCTCTCTCTCCCTCTCTCTCTCCCCCTGCAGTGCTATAGAGGGTCGGTTTGGTGCAGTTTGGGATAGAGGCTCTCTAGTGGCCATAAACCCATGTGACAGGCAGAAGTAAGCCATATATCACTGTTAGAGACGACACAATAACTGATTTTCTTTTTCTGTAATAATAATGATACTGATACCTTGAGTATCAGATGATACCTGTACTAATTCAATAGTGCAGTCATTAGTGCAGTCATCTCAGTCAAGATGGCCATATAAAAGTACCTTGTCAAGCTGCTCAAACAAATACTCACCTACTATAATAACTGGAAATAGTTGTAACTAGTACTAAATAGTAAATAGTAGTAAATGGCCTACTAACACTGGGCTGTTTAAAATGAAGGAATTGTAATTGTAATGTATAATACAGTGGTATTGCTCTTGTTCTTAATGTTTGGCTTCATGTGGCTACTGTTGTTACCATGTAGCATACTTCATTTTACATTGTTACTTTTGTGCTACAAACAATGATGTGATATTTCAAGCTAATTTTGTTACGGAACACAGAAATTGCTTGTTTTTCTTCTCCAATATCCAGTACTGGATTTCCATCAGTGCCATTTCTAATCAGCTTTATTATTAATAAATGTAGTCTTTAAATGTTAGTGTCAGAACTTAATACAGTATTTTGAAACTTGTGCCCATTTCATAACTGTTTATCCTCTGATTTTGTCATTGAGGTATGCCACGCTCATGAAGTCCTTAATGGACAAAGACTGCAGATACCTTCTAGACACATTAGAATACAACCCTGAATTCTACAAAGGTATCATTTACAAGTATCTTTTGATATTCAGACATTCATTTTAGTGTCGGATAAGCATGTGTATTACCATTTCTGTGTACTCATGTGGACTTTCATACACCAGGTCCACCTTTTTTGGTGACTGAAGAGGCTGTACAAGCATTATATGGTGAGCTTTCTTCATTTGCATGCTTATAATGAATAACTGCTGAAAGTATACTGTCATACACAGTGTATCATGAAGAGTGTCGATAAATCACGTCTTCCTGCCCACCAGGTGAAGATTGTGACATTGAGCTGTTGCAGGCTGTGGATGCCCTTGAAGAAAGGCATAAAGCATGGGGAATAGATTCACTTCTAGAGAAAGTCTACCTTCTGACTTTAAAACCTAACTGAACTAATTGAACAGATGTGGCCAGTGGGTACATAAACAGTACTATGACATACACTTAGCACTTTATTAGATACTCTTACTGTCAGTTTCATATCAGCTACACTTATATATGAGTACATTAAAGTTCTACAGTTACAAGCTGTAGTCCATCTGTTTCTCTGTATAATTGTTAGCCCCACTTTACCCTGTTCTTCAGTGGTCAGGGCTACCACAGAGCAGGTATAATTTTGGTGGTGGTGACACTGATGTGATGGGGGTGTTTTAGTGTGTGCTGTGCTGGTATGAGTGGATCAGACACAGCAGTGCTGGAGCTTTTAAACCACTCTGCTAGACACACCTACCTTGTTGGTCCACCTTGTAGATGTAAAGTCAGAGACAGTAGCTCATCTGTTGCTGCATATTTTGTCATCCTACAATCCTTTATCAATTATGCTGCTCACAGGACACAGTTGGCTGGATATTTTTAGTTGGTGGACTACTCAGAGTCCAGCAGTGACAATGAGCACTGCTGTGTCTGATCCACTCAGACCAGCGCAACACACACTAACATGCCACCACCACATCAGTGTCACTGCAGTGCTGAGAATGATCCACCACCCAAATAATACCTGCTCTACAATCTGTAAAAGCAGAACTACAAAGTGTCCCTACATGGTAAGTGGAGCTGATAAAATAGACAATGAGTGTAGGTACAAAATAGATGTACCTAATGAAGTGCTCAGTGAGTGTATATGTTTGAGGTAGACCAAATAACAGGAACACAATGTCCTGTTAATGTCCCCTCTAAAAGGGGAAGTGGACCTATTTTAATGTGTCCAGAATTCTAGCACAGTTCAAAAAGGTAAAACTTTTAGAAACAAGGAACAGCAGCTGAAAGCTCAGCTTCACCAGCAAAGATCAGTGGGCATTTAAAGCATCAACAATAAAGCCTCAGTTTATCCCTGAATTAACTCAGAACTCAAAATGTATTCATAAAGCTGATACACAATAAACAAAAAATGTAATGAAAAAAAGACAGAGCTGTTGTTTTTCACTCTGGTATCCAGTCCGGCATTATCTGATGGTATCAAGCCTGATGCAGATCCTTGGTATTCAATCAGTACCATCTTAGTGTAATGTCAAAAAGCATTACAGAGTCCTTTACATTTTCAACATATGGTTAGTTTTCTTTCTTGGAGGAAATCAAAGGAAGCCTTCAGCTCACGCCACCTGCTACTGACTGCCCAGTGTGATAGTGATCAGTTTCTCCAAGAACGATTCAATTTCCTGCTCGACAGTATGTTCAGGACTGCTCCAGGACACACTGGAGATATGAAGAGGACGGAATGAATCCAAAGCCCTTATTACTGATACATTCAGCTATTGCCTGGTGTTTTGTTTACCATTTTATATTTTCGTCTGCAATAGAAACTGACCATAGGATGACATATTGTGATAATATAATTGTAAGCAAGTCTCACAGAAACAGCTTGACTTTAGCTCTAGGAAGCTGAATGCACACTTCAGAGTTCAGTGGTGTACAAACATCAGCACTGCAAAAATATGAAGAAAATGAATGTGGTTAGATGGGTTTTCCTTCACCATATTCTCAACAAGTGGTTGAGTGCATGTGTGGCATTCACCAAGAGAATGGTACAGCCCTCAGTGTCTGACCTCTACAGTGAGGGTGGCCTGTGGCTCTGGTACACTGTATTTTGCTGCTGTAATTTGGGTCCCCTTGAAGGGAGGGGTCGCTGCACATCAACATCAAGTTATTCTGATTGATGACCTTTCTCCTATGAAACATTTCTATCCTGATGGGAATGGTCTCTTTCAGGATAACCTGTCCCAGTCACCAGATCTTAACTCAGTTGAACAAATATGGGAGATGTTGAGCCAAGATATTAGACAGTACTCTCCACTCAACCATCAAAACCACTTGGTGTTGAATATCTTTTGGAAGATATTCAAATACAGTTCCAGAGACTTGTAGAATCTATACCAAAGCAAAAATTTCTGTTCTTTCTCTATGATGAAACTCAACTGGGTTAAAGCCTGGCCTACTGAGAAGATATTGGCTATATCTACTGAAACTCCTTTTTTATACCATTAATGTGACAGAGTCTATAAGCGGAGTGGAGTGTAAGCAGAGCCTGATGTTGCCCAGGGTGAAGAAGAACTTCAGAAAACTGGAGTGTTGGGGTTCTGCCTTGCTCCAAAATAGCTCTGATACCACTTCATCCCATTACCACAACGTGCTAAGTTCCTCAGTTCAGCTGACATGCTGCTGTTTGGTTTTTCTCTAACAGTGTTACGCTGGTTAGTCAAAAAAAACTAATATGAAAAGTTCCAAACAAATGACTAATTACTCCAAACTGTAATGGGATTACTTTAATTATTATCCCTTATGACTAGAAATACTATATTAGAACAACATAACACTCATATACGAATGAGCATCATATATCTGTACACATACGTGTGAGCGGTTGACCTTGTCGTCTGTGGAGAAAATTTGAGGCCTTATTGCAGATTCAAGTCGTTAAAGAATTTAAAGCGCAAGCGTGCAGGGATGATAAAGGGTTATGAGCAGACTATAGTGGTTGTTGGAAAGGGTCTATGGTCCAGGTGGATGCTGGTGGAGATCAGTGCGTTCAGTAGCCGTTCAGTAATCCACTTGACCGCAAGATGGCAGTGGAGGGAAACGAAAGAACCTCGTCAAACCCTAGTTCATTTCTGTTATCTTCATTACTATCGAGCTGTTCTAATCGAATAAAAACATGAATTAATAATAAGTTAAACTAATCTCAGTTTACAGCGGTACAGCGGTGAGTTTACTCGAATTTGTTTCCACTGTTTAAAACAGGACAGGTGGAAGATGTGTTTTTATTCAGTCACGACGAAAGGTAATTAAAGAAAATGCTCTCAGATTTAAGTAGCGTGGAGTCCTGAGATAGCACAAAGCTTTCGCGCAGGAGTTCCTCAAAAACAGCCCGCGGGTTTTTGGGCACGGTGTCTATTTGCCCCTCTGAGTTTATTCCAGTATGGCGGGTTTTTACTGCTATCGATTGTGAGCCATCAGCTGTCAGCTTTAACCTCCAGAGGTCAAGGTCGAAGGAGCTCGCTGGTGAAACCGCCACAGCAGCCCAGATGTGTGCGTGTGTTTACTTTAAATGCAGCTTTGGAGAGGAGACACCTCGAGGGCCCTGCACCAATCAGAGGCGCCGGGGGGCGGGGCCTGTGGAACGTTGCGTGGATGATGGAAAACGGGCAAAATACGGCCCCGGGAGCTGCCGCTCCGACTCACCGAGCGCGAATTCGGGGCTTTTTTCTCGGTGTGGACGGCGAAGGGGGACAGTGAGTGATGCGTGTGTGATGTGTGGACTGCGGTGTGTGAGCTGTAGTGGAGGGGCGAGCGCCGCGCGGAGTGGATGGACGAGGTGCTACCGCTGGAGAACAGAGGGGGGAAATCGCCTGCCTTTGGGTTATTATGGAGAAAATGCGCCTCCGTCTTCGCGGCGACGGCGGGCGGGTTTCTGAAACGACGCGTGATTTTTAGAGCCTCGCGCTCGGATAGCAGCGCACGCACGTGAGCGCAACCTGAACCTCACCACCAAGGGCACCGCGACCATTGTAGACTGCCCATATTTCATAAGCATAAGCTCTGCAGCCTCCGGTGTTTGTCCGAAGAGGTGGACGGCGCTGGAACATAACAGAGTCTCCACAGAGGCGCCTCGTGTAGGGGGGGGGGCGGTGGGATGCGAGGAGCCCGTGCGTTTCTGCTTTAAGTGATAAATGGACAGATGTAAAAGAAGGCGGAGGATGCAATAAACATATAGATAATTAATTAATAACACGCCGTCAGCCGCGCGTTACCTGAAGCCGTCAGTGTGTGTTACGGCGGAGCGAAGGGAGGGCGGGGCTGGAGAGCGCGTGGCTGTCGAGTGTGTGTGTGTGTGTGTGTGTGTGTGTTAGTGAGTGAGAGAGAGCGAGAGAGAGAGAGAGAAGCTCCTGCTGGGGCGGTAAAGAGAGTGTCCGCCGTCCACAGTGGAGGGATTCACTAGCAGGGATAGTGGCAATCACCAGCAGTGGTCAGTGGACTGAACACTTCTTCATCACATAAAGGAAACCTCCAGTGGACAACAGAGCGAAGACTTACAGAGAAGAGGCTGAGAAGGATGTGAGCGTCTCGGGGCCATCGTGGAGGAGCACAGGCTCCACGGACAGGTAAAACTGATCATTCACTCACAGGAGAAGGTGCAGAAACGGAGGGACTCAAAGAACCCCCGCTTCTCTCAGATGATGCCCTTGTCTAATGAATGGCACTTTCACCAGTGTTGATAGTGGTGTTCCTGTTCTAGTGTGCGTGAGCGTATGAGTGGTTCCATGACAGATCCATTCAGCAGACAGCTGTATGTCCTGTGTTTGATGGATGTTTTTTAAAATGGTGCCTGTGCTCTGCTGATGTCTGGAATCTCACTCCCAGCTGAGGAGCAGTCCGGCATTCTAATTCACACCGTTGCAATCATCTCCTTTAATGAGGTCCCAAGACGAGACGGTGCTAAACTGTGGTCAAAACTCAAAGCAGGCTGGCAGTCGGACGTGATGTCCAGCTATCAAATCGAGCTGTCGAATCAGATCTGTCCGTCCAGAGCTTAGTTTTAAAATGCAGAACTGGTTTAAATCTTCTAATGAGCTGCCCTCAATAAATGTGTGATGAATGGCAGCATCCAGTGGAGTTTGACCTTTGCAGCAGGTCTTGGCATCTAAAATGAATTTCTGGTACCCTAGAGAGCAGCCAGGAAAATGAATGGAGTGTCCACTGCCACTGTGTAGAAAAAGAAAAAAAAAGGGGTAATGGGGAGGGGATGGAAAAATGGCTGGAATCTCAGCCTCCTTTGACGGGGTCCAATAACTCATTCCATAGCGTCATATGACCTAATGTATATTACTTCATTTGGGCCAGAGGAAGGTGAATGTGAGGAGGGTTGGGGGATGAATAGCCCTGCATTATGGCACAGTGGAGGTTCTGTGCATTCACAGCATCTTAATTCATTGAGAGGATAGCAGGAATATACATTTAAAGTATTCATAAGACCATAACTGCTAATGCGAAGAGAAGAGCGCTAATTGTCCCAGCCCATCCTGTTCGTTAATTAGCCCTTGTGGCGTGTGCGCGGGCAGCATATTGTTGAGACATAATTAATCAAGCCGACTAGTAATTATTGTGGTTTGGAAATTAAGACATGAGAGGCAGCGGGGGGCTTTCAGCGAAAGGTAAACATCTTATTAACTCAATCGCACCCTTTCAGCCTGTGCTAGACTGCACGTTAGAGTTTCTGTCTTTTCTGTTCTATTTTTCCTTTCACGTCTGCGAAATTACTTGGGGGACCCGGTGTAGTTTGGCCAAAACAACACAGGAAACGTTCTGATTCTCAGAAGAGCTTACAGTAGACTGATATAACTCTCGTATTTGGAGTCATTTGCAGGCTGTGTTTGTTCAAAAGCACATTTTGAGGTGAGGCCAGATGATGCGGCTGCAAACCCAACCACAGCCACAGACACCGGTCAGTCTCATTGCCACAAACATGCAGCACATCAGGGGCTGCCCCGACGTTGGCGGCACTGTCGCTTTCACTCCAGCCCATAATGACAGAGTCCCGCGTTTAATTTTAGCTAAACGTTGCCTCGCTCACCTCACCACCCCATTTGTTTTTTCTCCTAGTACCGCTGCAGCTTACACTACTTACACGTTCTGTCTTAGGCCAGCTGCATTTCAATCACGCAGCAACCCCAAACATGCTGCCAGCAAGCGGATCTTCTCTTCAAAGACAATGTGGTTATTCTGCAATTATAGCTGGGATATGCCGACCAAACAATCTGAGACTGTAGCTGTGGGTACAGCTTGTATATCAGACTCTATAGGCCCCTGACTGTGTTTTCTACAACATCTCCATTCAAAACACCTCTCCTGCTTCATAATAAAGTGAGTTACATTGCAATGAGTGGGAATGGGTGTCGATTGGTTGCCCCTGTTAAAGGATTCAGCTCTGTGAATGACTGAGGTGAGATTTTCTGTCATATTTTTTATAATCCTATTCAACCGCTTTATATGCCACCGCTCCAATCTTGGAAGCCTTGCAAGCATGTTTTTCTGTTGCAAGGAACCATCACTGCTTCTTGACGAATGATTTTAATCCTGTTTGGATTCAAAAGTGCAAAAAACGTACAACACAAGCAAACAATTTGCCTATCCATGCTCTGCCCACAAGTGCATTCTTTTGTAGTTACGTTTGTGAGGTTGGATAAGCTTTACAGAACGTTAGCAGAATTCCCATTCACTGTGGTACTGATCTTTGTTTAGAGTCATTGAGATTCCATTTGAAAGAAAGAGGGAGATCATTGATTGTCGTCGTCGACCAAAACTACACAGGTAAGAATTCAACAGATTTGCCACCATGTTAGCGTTAGCATGACCAAAAAAAAAAAAAAAATCTACATCTCTTCTATCCTAACAGCGTGACTTTCCACATGCATACAAAATAAAAATAATTTTCAATTCTGGATATTTTGATAGAAATTGAGATACAATTTATCCTTATGTTCGATTGGAGCGCTGAAAAGCTCGTCCAACCTCACAGCAGCTTTTACAGAAGAACACGTTTGTGAGCAGAGCATGGATAGGTCAGTTATGTACTCAACACTTCATTGGAAAATGATCAACCTGAACTCTGTTTCTGCCTTTCCTTTTGACCAGCGAGAAATCTGGTCACAAACTCTGAAAATAGCAAGATTGAATGCCAGTGGTCTTAGGTCTGCATGGTGGGAACAGTATTTATACAACCAGTACTCTGTTACTTAGGCCAGCGCGGGTCATAAAGAGTAGAAGAATGTCAATAGGGAGATCATTTCTGGCATATGTATTTTTTTTAATTGATTCATGTTGACATGAAGGTACATTCTTTCCTGTAACTACACACTGTCGGATGTCAGTCTCCGCAAACTCGAACCAATCACAACCACCTGGAGCTAATCTGACAGAATCCCCGTCGAGACAGATGCGAAAACAACTTGACCCTGAAGGAAATAATGCCGGTTGTGTCATCGGCAGTAACGGAGCCTAGAAAGATTTCTTTGACACAGGCGCACACTAAGGTTACTCCTCGGGGTTCTGCATGGGAAAGAGGTGGGGAGGAGATGAGCTGAGAGTCCAGCTGTCACTGGTCCTCCAAGTGAGAAAACAAACCAGGCTGAGGCCGTCTGGACTACTAGCGCGTCAGCCGTCAGGGCCCAGGGAACTAGCAAGTCCTGCTAACAACTGCAGCATGCTAGTCCAGTCCACCTGCTTGTTCTTCCCCCTCCAATCTGCAGTAAATCATCCTCTCGTGTACCCCTAAAAACAAAGAGATCTTTCAGTCTCAGGAAAACTCTTTTCCTGGAAAAAACAACACGGCAGTTAACATGATCTTTCAGTGGGAATAAAAACTAATGTAGACAATTTACACATTACCCCAGTTGTAGTTTATCATCCAGGACCTACTTGGTGTTCAGAGTTTGCTTCTTCGCTAATTCAGCTGACACAGCTATGACAACTAGAGGAATTAGCAATTAGCATTGTGTAAACTAAATCACCACACGCCTTAAACTGCGCCAAACTGTAAAGTAATTTCATATATACTAGCTTATGAGGTGTATGACATTCGGTTATGTATGAAAATGGCCAAAAGTATGTAGCATAGAAAAAATAGTAGTAGCAACTGTCTTAAAGCCTGTATTTTGAAAGTGTTATAGGGTGTATTTAGCAGTTGTATTGGTCTCGGTCTGTTTGGACCTATAGTGCAAACTCTTTCCACACCAAATCCCAATTCACAATTCTAGCGTGCACACCTCTGTCTGCATCCAGTGTTTACGAGAGGAGATCAAGCAGGAGCTGTAAAGACAAGGAGTGAGAGGTGGAGAAAGAGAGAGAGACAGTGGCAAAGATAGTGAGAAAAAAGATACAATCAGTGACAGAGACTGAGATGAAGGCTCTGAAATAGAGAGAGAGAGAGAGAGTCAGAGAGTCACTTCTGGCCTCCAACCAGTCATCTTTCCCTGTCAGATCCAGCCTGGCTCCCACCCCTGTCAGCCACCTCCTCTCCCTGGCCGGCTCTTGGGTTCCCCAAGCCCAGACGTGTCCTGGATTTGCATTGTGCTATATTTATTAGCTAGGCTATCTTCCTCCTGCTCCTGCCATCTATTGCAGAGGGATTGCAGGAGCCTCTCTTCGCTGTTGGGACAGATGTTTTAACTGCAATCGATTCAGCAGGAAAATTGAGATTAACCCCACCTGCGAGGCAGGGAAAAGGCGAATGAAAGAAAAGAAGGGAAATCAATGTCTTAACTAAAGGAAGGTATGAATTATTGATGAGAGGCATGTAACGGAATCCTAGGTGTCTGAATCCTGACAAATATCTGTGCTCGCTGCATAGCGCACTGTGAGAGGTGCGTCACGATGCGAGGAGCGTGTTATTGATCTAATGCTTATATGTGCCCACAGATAAAGAAATAGGACTGGGTTTGTGGACATGTATTAAACCCATTCTTTAAATAAAATGAAACGTCAATGCCGTTTTACCAATAAAAATCATGTTTAATTTTGGCTTAGGCTTAACCTGAGAGACAATACACAGTGTTGTGCTGAAGTCAGTGATCACCCTTCATTTATTGAATTTCCAATAAAAAAAAAAATCTACTTGCATAAGGAAGAGGAAAATCAAAGAAAAACAAACACCTTAAAAAGTGGAGATCAAAAAAATTACTAAAAGGTAGAGAGAAAATAGGATTCTAGATACCTGTGCTAGACTGCAAGACCTGGTAGAGCACCAAACCTGTCATCATCAGATAAACAGTACTTAAAGCTTTTATCTTTGAGAGAGAGAGGAGAAAATTAAGTTCCACTCTTGCTTTAGATCTGAAAAAAATCTACAGGTGTTTTGTCCAGCCCTCCACTGTGAAAAGACAGCTCAGCACAATGGGACTGAAAGAATATGGAGCTGTCAAGAAACAGGAGAAAAGAAATGAAAAAATAGTTTTAAAAAAGAAAAAAAAAATGCAAAGTGAAAAAGAAGTCCAGGCCTCAACATTGCTGAATGTGTTTGGAATTGCAGAAAATGCAACCAACTTCCAAGCCTGAAGATTTCTTTGAAAAACTAAAAAGCCTCCTGAAAAGAATGACAGCTGTAATAAATTTGGCATTGTATTTAGTCGTCAAGGGCTTCTGTGTAATTTTCTGTTAAATGTGATTTCTGCTTTTGTCCTGATGCTGAAAAATGAGTAAATTGTACTTGAAGACCACTTTGACTGCATATTAATGAAAAGAAACTGTTTTTATATATAATTACATAGTGTTGCATAATAATTCTATAATGGTCTGCAGTATTACATAGTGTTGCATAATACTTGTCAGAATTTACTGTTAAAGTGTTATAGAAATCATGGAATCTTTTTTTATAAAGTGGCCTGGACACTGATGCAATTTCTGTTGGCTCTTTACTCCAGCACACTGTATTTGAAAAGAAACTGTAACCTTATAGATGACTATAAGATTAAACCGCAGAATGTCAGTTTTGAACTGCATCTATATGAGATGTAATATAGTAATATATGTAATAGTTTAAAACTCACTGCCCATTTTGTTTGACCTTGGTTGTAGTTTGGATGGATTAATGACATATGAGCTTGGGCTGGATTGTTTCTTTATATTATGCTGGTAGAGCTCTAAGCTCTAGAATCAGCAAACTGACAGTGGTCTATAGATCCTGGTTATTCTGCATCTAACCAGCTGTACGACTCCTGTGTATATCCAACATTTATATACGCAAGTGGAATCCAACCCCAGCCAGAAAAGAGCAATTTGTTGCTCTCTGGGAATAATGATATTTGCACTTTTGTCTTGCTATCCAAGGAGATTCGGGTTGGGAGCCTGGCAAGATAAGTCAGGGGGAGATGGTCTGCCTACTCAAAATGCCAGAGGACAGGATTACTGGAAAGGTTTCCAACTGGGACATGACATATGCTTATCCTTGGTCAAAAGAACTTAGCATGGTTTTCTCTGAAGCTGACCTACAATACATATTTAGCAGTAAGTTGTGTTGCAATGCCAAATGGATTAAATGCATGTTATCAGACTGAAAAAGATGGTTGAGCTATGTACGACTGAAGCCAAAAGCATGACTGACAACAAGATTTAGCTATGCTCTCCTGTTTTTAGGCAAAAACAAACCCAACTCAGTTTTGCCCTTACTCCAAATGTAGTCAATCAACCAAGGCATACTTGGTGTGTCACATTTGTTTCTTTAGGTTTCCACTGGAGCTATGATGCTAATGTCGCTAATAAGCAATGGAAGCTTATGCTAACCAATTAGCACCGTGAACTGAATTCCAAGGGGTTGTGGGTGAAATCTTCCCCTAAGAAATGGGGCCCTCAAATAAAAAAGAACCTATTAACAGGCTACTAACATTAGCAATGATCTGTAAGCTCCCCTGCTAGTCTGCAGTGATAGCAGAGGAGTAGTAAAGTTCAGCCACGTCACTGCTGGGCTTGACTTACATTTAGGGCATCATACGCCTTCAGAGAGCGGGGATGCAACAATTATTTATTGTCACCCACTCCTAAATTTTTGGTGATATGAGTTGAAGTCAGCTATTCCCCAGCTTCTTGTTAAAATTTTCTCATTCCACCTTAAATGGTGTAGCAGTTGTGATGCCTGAGGCAGCACTATGTAACTGCTGGAGCGGGAAATTTAGCTAGCTAGCTAGTGAGACATCAGCATGCTACTAGCGATTTTTTATGCTTGTTCTGAAGAAAAGGACCTTAATACATTGAAACAACATTAAACTAAGATAATGCAGAGGTTACTAAATAAAACTCCCTTACACTTTTCTCTTGTCCCAGCAGTTTTTAACATACGTACATTTAGCATAAAATGTGTTCACCATTTTAATTGTAACATTTCACTTAAAAATCCTTATTTTTCTAACATTTACACAGATTTAAAAAAAGTACGATTAATTGTGATTAACTATATGAAATTCTGAGATTAATCGCGATTAATTTTTTAAATCGTTTGACAGCCCTACATTTTAAACCAAGATATTATCTGGAAACTCTTGTAAACAATGTCTCAGACATCATGTAATAACTTTCTGTGATGTGGCACTGAATGAGGCAGAGGTGATGAGGCATAACGCTCTTCAGACATCTGGTTCCCATCACCACCACTGTGAACAACTGTGATATCATACGTTCACATCAAACCACTCTGAATGGCTTTGTTTGCATCAGTTTTATTATGCAGTATTTTTGAAAATTGGTGGAATTCTTCTTTAAGACAAATAGAAAGTAATCAATCAAACATGTACTGCTCATACTTTGCAGTGCACTTTCAGACATCATCATAATTCCAGGCGTTCAGTGGATCACTTGGGGCGATGGATGGCAGTCAAGCACTGATAGAAGTAGGAATCAGCGTTAAGAGGAAGGTGAGGCAGAGAAAAGGTAAGAGAGAGAGAAGGTACAGAAGAAAAAGTGAAGGTAGTCAGGTGAGATGTGAAAGCTGTCTTTGTGCATCGCCTGGCACTAGAAACACTGACCTTCTCTGTGAGGTGCTGCACACACAAACACATGCACACACACACTAAGGGGGTTGTGAAGATGAGGGGGAGTGGGTTTCTTGGCAAACAACTCAACCTCAGAACTGCTGCATGTTTTTATACCAAACACAAAAAGTCCAGTCTCTCCCAAGATTAACGGACATCGCGGCCATAAAGCAGGTTTATTTTCTCTGCTCTCTCTCTCTCTCACTCTTAATTTCAGTTCCCAAAAGCTGAATTATTTTCCGCCCTTTTCCCTCCGTGTTGGCTGTATCTGTCTGTGTTCCACTGGAGCTTGGAGAGGGTCGATGATATCTCTGTGCAGCTCATGTTTAGCACGCTCAGCCCAAACACTGGGCCAGTGTGTGTGTCAACAGCCGAGCGGCGGCTCAGACCACCAGGCTAAACGCACCCATTTCAAATCAAGCATGGCCACATACTGGTGCACACATGCTCTTTTGTGCCTGCCATCAGGGCCAGGATGCCGCGTTGAGTGCCATAGCAAGCTGCTTTGATGTTGTAGGGTGAACACAGGAGTTGCTGACAAATGGATCACTTTCCATGGTTTATTTTTTCATACAATGGCTGTACTTACTGTAGGCTGAAGGAGTATAAATGCTGTGATTGTGCTTACAGTTTCTGTGTTTTATAGAAGTAGCTAGATTTGCTGTGTTCATTCTCCCATACACAAATGCAGTGCTTTGAAAATATATTACAGTATATACCTTTTGTATTTTGGAATATTTTGATGCCATATCAAAATATTTTCCATTTTTATACCGATTCCTGATTCAATTATGCAATGTTTTCATTGTGTACAGTACTGTGCAAAAGTCAGAGACCACATTTCATTCATTTCATTTCCAGTCAAAACAGACATTTCTTTGTCTTATGATCCCAAGACAGCAAATGTTATTTCCTTGAGCTCACAACTTGTTTGTCACAACTGGCAGTCTCAAGATACCAAAAGTGTATTTTTCTTAAGATAATTTGATAATCTTGAAATCACAACAAAAAGGTTGTGAGATCACAAGACAATTAAGCCATGATCTCAAGATAACAGTCAAGAAAATTACCTAAAAAAAAACTACCTCATGGCCTCTCTGGACGTCCGAAGCTACAGAATACTCACCCAGTTTATTCACCCATATTATTTTAAGAAAGCACTATAAAAATGTTGGACAGAGGCAGAAATACTGCAGACCATTATAGAAGTATTATACAACACTTTAAATCTGTTGGAAAATCAGAGACCGGCCTTCATTTTTTTTCAGTTAAAGTGGTTTTTATTTACAGGTTCATTGTTAGGAAGAAAAACAGAAAACACAATTTATGATAAAATTATACAGAAGCATTGACATCTAAATATCATTCCATTTTGATCAAATATAATATAAAACTTAGCTTGTTTATGCTTTGCCTTTATTATTTCATCCTTTAATGAAACTTGCTTTCAGTTTTTCGAAGAACTGTGCAGGGATATTTTTCCACGCCTTCAAAGTTCAGTCTTGGGAATTGGTTGCATTTTGTGCTTCTGACAATTCCAATTACAAATTTAGACTCATCAGTGTATGAAACTTTATTCTCATCTCAGATGTCTGGTTTCAGTGTTTTTGTGCAAACGGTCTTGTGTTCTGTGTATTTCCTTTTCTTGGTAACTGTTTCCTGACAGCCACACGTCCTTTCAGACCCATAGTGTTAATGAAAGCTTTCAGTACTGTTTTTAGTAAAAGCTTTGAACATCTACCATGTCTTGTGTGGTTGATATTCCATTTTCTCTATATCTCTAATCAGTTTTAAGTTGCATTGACTCCATACACCCATGGCTTGTCTCTGGTCTTTTTAGTTTATTGTATTATATTTATGTTTTAAAACATTACTTTATGAAAAGGTGCAAATATGTATCTTTCTTTTGGGGAAAAAAAAACTTATTTAAGGTTCACAGTTGGACCATTGAAGACATAGTTTGTGTTACATACATAGTATTACATAGTTTGTGCCTTCATGAACAAAAATGTATCCATACAGTATCTTTTATTCTGACCATGTAGAGTGCACAAAAATAAAGGCAAAATAAAGATAAGTTAAATACTGCTATATTTAAAATGCTAAGCATTGGAAACTTTTGCGTAATTTTCTGTTAAATGTGTTTTTTTCACACTGAAAAATGTGTAATTTGTACTTAATGGAAGAATATCAGTTGTCTATTTACTTGCATGCAGTATTAGGCTAGTGAGAGCTTGCATAAGTGACAGCGCTCGACTAAGTGAACAGAAGGCTGTGTAGTGAAGTGTGTTGTTGATTTCTCTGCTAGGAAAGCGCTGAAGCACTCAGTGAGCCATGAGGAGAGCACGACTGGAAAGAGAGAAGAAATCTCCCTTTATCACTTTCAGTGGACAACAAGACGAGGAATACACACTGCTACTGCTGCAACAGCAGGCTGGAGCTGGACTGTAGGCAGAGGAACACTGAGAAAAAAAATAGGGAAGAGGCAGAGAGGAAAGGAGTGAGAATCGTAGCTTCTAATGGACAAGCAGACGGGGCAGCAATGCTGGTGCTTGGCCCCCTGCCCACCTCAAGCTATGCTTTGGCCTCTGCGCCTTGTTGAAGCTCCCAGCCGGGCCCTGGAGAGCTGAAGGGCGCGCACGAGAGAGCCGGTCCCATGCAGGCACGCAAGAAGTACGTGCTGCTGGGCTTGTGCACGTGCTGCTGGCTGCTGCTCTTCTACTGGGGTGGCCTGCAGGAGCGGCTCCTGGCCCTGCTGACCCGCCGGCGGGGCGAGGTGGTGCGGCCGTGGCCGGACTGGCTGGATCGGGCCCTTTTGCCAGGCTACGCAGAGAATGCAGAGCTGCAAAATGGAGGGGGGCCTGGAGAGTCGCCCCGGCAACGCCGACAGGCCTGGGCCAGCATCTACAAGAATAGCCACTGCCGGATGGACACATGCTTCGACTTCGGCCGCTGCCGGGGACGGGATGGGTTCAGGGTGTACGTGTACCCGCCCGAGAAGGGTGATCGGGTGTCGGAGAGCTACCGTAAAATCCTGGCTTCAGTGGCTGAGTCCAGGTATATACATCTGATTATTGCATATAATATTATTGTCTGTCATATATAATATTAGTGTTTTGTTGGTTTTTATTTCTTCATTTGTTCTATGCACTTACATCAGTGATTTCTAATCCGGACCCTGGAGTGAAAGTATCCTGCCTCACACATTTTATGTTCTCCCTGCTGTACTGCTGCATTTGGAGAGTCTTTGTAAATTAGTGAATTTCTGAGTTTATCTAAAGCAGGTTGCACTCGAATGAATGACAACGTCATAAATACTAGTGGTAAAATCGAGCCAGTTCCATGTTACCCACGTTAACAAGTACAACAATTAGGAAAAATTATTAGCTAGTACATTTCCTGATACCATATGAATGGCAACCATCGTGGCATTTGTTCATCCTAGCAGAAATATCATATTGTCCTTTTAAAAATATCCAGTTGCAGGTAAAAGCAAAGAACTACTAGGAGGGCTGCATGTCAAATAATATTTGTATCGCTATCCTGATAGGAGAACATGGCATTATGATCTGCAATGAAAGAACTGATCAAATGAATCACGCATCAGATTAGTGTAATTATTTGGGTGGAGTGTAGTATTAGTAGCCATATAAGCACTTCTCCACACCAGGCTTCAACCATGCACTATGACTCCTACACGTAAGTTAACCATTCGGCTAAACAGACAATTATAGAACATACACACGCAAAAATATAAAACTATATCCTCATCTACTCTAACATGTAAAAGAAAATGTGATTATTCTCTCTTTCAGTGTTGTGTGAAAAATGTGTGAAGCAGTAATTGCTACTATAACAACAAACTTGCATCAGCATAAGCTTTTTAAGAAATTAAAAGGCCCATATCTTGGAAAAAAAAAAAATTTCCAGTGCTTTTTTAAAAGGAGTTTGAAGTAATGTTTGAAATGTATTTCAAAGCTTCAAGTTTCAAAACATACCATTCTTTACTCAGCCCATACGACCATATATGGAAACTAAGCTGCAAAAACAGCCTGTTTAAATTCACTGTTTCTGTGATGTCATGAGAATTGGCTCATTTTCAGCAGTATCGCCCTGCACATATATATTTAAGTTCAAAGGAGTGTTTCAGCTCTGCATACTTTTTGAAGAAGAATAAAGGACAACCAATCAGAACTGAGCTCATTTATTTTATGTAATTCTTAAACACACAACAACAAAAACAGCCTGTTTAATTTTAATGGATAAAGAGCATTTTTATATACACATGTTCTTAGTAGACTTTGAGGGGAAAAAAGTAAAATACATTAAAATAAAGTAGAATAAGAGCCCTTTAACTGCATATTTATTTTTTGTAGCCCTATTTAGAAAAGGCTGTTCATTGTTTCCTAATAACCTTCAAGTACACAAAAATGTGCTTGCAGGTCTGATGTAAGCAGCTATTAGTACTATTTTGATATTATCAGGGTCTGTACTTGCTGCACATCCATTGATACACATCATTTTAATCAGAACTTATTGCTTCTCATATGACTATAGTGATATCCAGCAGCTTTATTGAACATCACATTTTATTTTCATATTATGCAGATGTAACTGATCATTATAATTTAGTGATGTGACAATTTTGCTACCTTATGAGTCACCAAGGACAATCCAAGCTATGCGTTATGTCACAGTCTGTTCAAATCAGGGAGGCTTTGTTAGATTAGTTGGATCAGATGTGTTAGAACAGGGAAAACACCAAAATATGCAGACAGCGTTACACCAGGATCAGGGTTAGGAACCACAAACCTACTAAAGACTTCACTGTGCATCTTAAGATTGTAATGGTTCATAAAGTGTTTCTGATTTTGATTTTGAGGTATTACACATCAGACCCACGTGAGGCCTGCTTATTCGTGCTGGGCATTGACACACTGGACAGGGACCAGCTGTCAACACAGTTCGTGCCCAACGTGGACGAACGCATCCGCGGCTACCCACTATGGAACGACGGACGCAATCATGTCATCTTCAACCTATACTCGGGCACCTGGCCCAACTATACGGAGGACCTGGGCTTCAATGTGGGCCAAGCCATCCTGGCCAAGGCCAGCCTGAACACAGAGCACTTCCGGCCAGGATTCGATGTCTCCATTCCCTTGTTTTCCAAAGACCATCCGCAGAAGGGTGGCGAGCGAGGCTGGCTGCTGCGTAACACCGTGCCGCCCAGGCGGAAATACCTACTCATGTTCAAAGGGAAGCGCTACTTGACAGGCATTGGTTCGGACACTCGGAACGCACTGCATCACATTCACAATGGCAAGGATATTGTCTCCCTAACAACGTGCAAGCACGGCAAGGACTGGGAGAAGCACAAGGACGCGCGCTGCGACCATGACAACCAGGAGTATGAGAGGTAAGTTAAAGGATTCATATCAGGAAAATGAAAGAATCTGTTGGGCTGTGTAAACACTGTTTCTAAACAGATCTTTCCCTAAATACATACATAAAACCTAAGCTGCAAATACAGCCTATTTTGAAATCAACATTGTTACATCTTTAGGTTACCACAGCTTAGCTGCCTGTTCATGTTGACATGATGTTTTATTGGAGTTATGCAAGTCCTGACTGAAGCAAATGGGGCCCTCTGCAGCCTTCCAAATGATCCAGATTCCCAAAAGAATTGGTTTAATATTTAATTTCCTAATATCTCTGAATTTCTGAAAACGTAAACGCTGCATTTGAACTAAACGCAATATGATAGCCAATAAGAGCAGGGTATCTTTTACACATATCAGTCTTAAAGACACAGTGACAAAAACAGCATGTTTAATGCTAAGGGATAGAATATTCAGGAAATGGTTATATAAAAACAATGAAAATGAACTAGGGAAAGCCAAGAAGATTGCAAATTTTGGCCCCTTCGGTTTTCGGTGATCCAAAGGCAGATATGGATCTGAAGTGCCACATGTGAGAAAGCTTGTATCAGACGCTGGCTACTGGTTTCAGTAAACAAGCGTGACTGAATGAGGGATTTTTCAGTGATGCTGCTGGCTACTAATATGTGCTGCTGCATGTTCGCTATGAAGTAGCAGAACATGCTATCAGTTACAGCTTGAGGGGGTAGTTCGCCTGTGTAAGACATGTGTAATGGACAGTATGAAATTGAACATGTTATGATATGCAGGTAAAGATGGATATGTAAGTGTATCTGTGGGCTAAGTTACTGGCAAAGGATATTGATTCTGAAACTAAAGAATATTAAGTCTTAGATTGAGAGGGTCAGTGGGTGTCCAGCCTTTTGTTCATATCAAAAGAAGTGACTCAAGTAATCAAGTGATACTTGTAATCAAAGGACTTTAATTAGTTGAACATGAACTTGTATCCAGTCTGGAGCTTTGGGGAGTGAAGTGAGGATTCCTGCTTTAAATAATCATATTCACAGTTCTGGCTCACATTAACCTTGCAAAAACAAGTAGCCAGTTCTGGGCTGATCAAACAAATTAAAACCGTCATTGTGTCTACTACATATTGATCCGAATCTGAGAGATGAAAAAAGTAATATACAGCAGTCTGAAATGCCTGAACAATCATTTTAACACAGGCTACTGAGTTTATTTTAAACTCATGTGTTGTTGAGGAGCATTCCTAGATCTGGATGAATTGAAACCTACATTTAAGTGTATATCAAACAGATTGTATCTGCTTGTATACCCACTTCAGTAAGTAGTATCTAAATAAACATAAATATGAAGAATATAAAAATATTCTATAACAATATAGTAGAGTATTCAGCTGTAATAATTGAGCATTAAATTCAGTTGATGCAGGCCTACTGCATACTCTCTTAAAATTCTATGCAGCTCTGTTGGTGTCAAGAATATTGTCTTATGTAGCTCCTAAACTTTGAAATAGCATTCCAGAAGGGATTAGTAATGTAAGCTTGATATGTGTTTTTAAATCAAGACTGAATATACAGTGCCCTCCATAATTATTGGCACCCCTGGTTAAGATGTGTCAAAAGCCTTAAAATAAATTCAGTTTTTATTGTGGAAACATACTGTCACACTGAAAATTGTAGAAAAATGTAACCTTTAACTCAAGTAGAGTTTTAGGGGGAAAATAAAATCCCTGACTAAGAAATAATTTTTCTTCATAAAATCACCTGTTCCACAATTATTGGCACCCCTAACAATTCTTAGGAAATAAATGTAATTAAAGAATTTCTGTCACTTCTACAGTAGTTTACGAAGTTAATCAAAGTATGTAGGAACATTTAATTAGCAATTCACAACTTCCTGTTTCCCTGGGGTATAATTATGATGTGACACAGAGGCCATTTCTCTTCAACATGGGAAAGACAAAGGAACATAGCATTCAAGTAAGGCAGATGTGTGTTGACCTTCACAGGTCAGGCAATGGCTACAAGAAAATAGCCACTCACCTACACCTGTCCGTATCTACTGTCAGAGGAATTATTAAGAAGTTTAAAACAACTGGAACAGTGGTAAACAAGTCTGGACGAGGACGCAAGTTTATTTTGCCACCACGCACAGTGAGGAGGATGATAAGAGAAATAAAAAGTTCTCCAAAGCTCACTGTTACGGAACTGCAACAAATGGTAGCATCTTGGGGTCACGAAGTCTCCAAAACAACCATCAGACGCTATCTACACGCCAACAAGCTGTTTGGGAGGCATGCACGGAAAAAACCTTTTCTCACTCACAATCATAAACGTAAACGTTTGGAGTTTGCTAAGCAGTACTGGGACTTCAACTGGGACCGTGTGCTTTGGTCAGATGAAACAAAGATAGAGCTTTTTGGCAACAAATGCTGTAAGTTGGTCTGGCGTAACACAAGAGCTGAGTATGCAGAAAAGCACCTCATGCCCACTGTGAAATACGGGGGAGGATCAGTGATGCTGTGGGCCTGCTTTTCTTCCAAAGGCCCAGGGAACCTTGTTAGGGTGCATGGCATCATGAATGCTTTGAAATACCAGGACATTTTAAAACAAAATCTGGTGGCTTCTGCCCGAAAGCTGAAGATGGGTCGTCACTGGGTCTTTCAGCAAGATAATGACCCTAAACATATGGCAAGATCTACACAGAAATGGTTGACCACACACAGAATCAAGCTCCTCCCATGGCCATCTCAGTCCCCAGACCTTAACCCCATTGAAAAGAGTTGAGGAGAGTGCAGAGGAGAGGACCCAGGTCGCTGGATGATTTAGAGAGATTGTGCAAAGAGAAATGGTCGAAGATACCTCTTTCTGTGTTCTCCCATCTTGTGAAACATTATAGGAGAAGATTAGGTGCTGTTTTGTTGGCAAAGGGGGGTTGTACAAAGTATTAACATCAGGGGTGCTAATAATTGTGGCACACATTATTTGATGTTAAACAATTATTTCTTAATGTGGGATTTTTTTCCTACTGAATAAATGCACTTGAGATAAAGGTTGGATTTTGCTCTTTTTTCCATCGTGGTCCTATATTATTTAAAAAAACCCTCAATTTATTAGAAGCTAAAGAACACATCTTAACCAGGGGTGCCAATAATTATGGAGGGCACTGTACAAGACAAAACCTCATATCGCCAAAAAGGATGAATAGAGGTTAATTAAACAAAGTTGAATGGAAGTCAATGGAACATAATTCCCAGGTCAACCTGGTGTACCTGAATTCTGTGAAAAAAAGCAAAATTCAGGTACACAGTTTTGTTCTAACAGTGACATGAATATGGTGAACTGAGGCCCCCGAGGGCTCATGTCCAGCCCAACTGTGGTGATTTTCCTTTCTTAATACAGCAAGTAAACCAGATAATTAACTACTGCACTGAATCGGGTGTGTCTGAATAGGAAAATCACTGAACTGTGCCAGACTCCAGCACTCCTACACCAGAGTTCATCATCCTGGCCTAGAACATTGTGATTCTATTTCACTTGAGGCCTGCAATTGTACTGTTATTTCTCAGTTAGTCTTGTACAATGTTTACAATGTTTAATCTATATACTGTAACTTTATAAAGCACATTTCCTAGTATTCCACAGTCCCAAAAACACATTAGACTTGTAAACATGTAACCTAGTCCAAACGGCATAAAGTAGCTTTGGAAGAAGAGGAAGAGCAACAGAACAGAGCAACAGAAATAAGCCAAAAATAAGTGAAGGAAGCTAGAGATGCAATGTTCTGACACAGAGCAGGGTGCTGAGGCTCTCATCTTTCAGAGCAGCACAAACATACAGATCCAGTTGAGGCAAATGTTTCATAGAGGAGACACTTATATACCAATTTTTTAAAGATTGTCTTAGATAGTTCATAAAGTCAAGTTTCAGATTCCCAGTCCATTTAACAAGGTCAGTATTGATGCAAACTATTATATCTACTGATTTCAAAACATTTCTGAGTGATTCAGTGGTTGTGATGTAAACAAAATCCTTCAGAGTAGTTTACTGTGAAATGCACCATTCTAGAGAACGTTACTGAATCTAATTTCTTTAGAGTGGTGGTGATAGAGATGTCACAAAATCTACGCAATACAACCGTTTTATTTGCTATTTAAAACCAGTGAACACATACACACATCTTCTGAGTTTTATTATGTAATTGTGATGATGGTAAAACTGGAAACTCCGAAACAACACGTTTTTTTGGGGACTATTTGCAACATCCTGCATGCACCCCTTCATCATGAATAAATTTTAATAAATTATGTTTTTGTCCAAAATCTCAGAACTATTGTGAAACAATGTCTGAGGCATCAGGCAGCGTATTCATAACCATGTAAAAGCTTTCTGTGAGGAAGCTTTCAGAGACGCCATACTCTTCAGACGTCTGGTTCCTATCACCACCACTGTGAACAATTCTGACTCAGTAAGTAAAACCAAGCATTTCACATCGAACCACTCTGAATGACTTTGTTTACATCTTAACCATTTAATTGTGCATTAATTTGGAAAAATCAGTGTAGTTCTCCTTCAAAGAGGGCACCAACATTGAGAATGTGTGTGGCAAAACCCAACATCAGCCATGGCAGAGCATTAATGGTTCCATCAGTGTGAAGCCCATCATTGGTGTTTGCTTTGGGTTTATGGTGGGGATAGAGTCCTGCAGCACTGTATGAATAAGTTCATTTATTCCACACCACAGCTTTTGAGGGTCTGTCTCTCTTTATCCCTCTCCCTCTCTCATTCTGTCTCAGAAAAATAAGGGTCCTATAGCTGTGCTAACTAACAGAAGGAAAAGGGTGCTTCGTGGTCCGTGGCCCATGGAAGAAAAAATGTTTGTGAAATCCGCTGTTTTTCCCCCCCTCCGGTAATGAAAGCGGAGACTTAAGCTGCTGAGGTCTAGGCAGGGAAGGGGTATTTTATTTTGAGCTAGCGCTCAGCAGGCAGAAAGACGTGCATCTGGGGGTAGAGCAGCTAGAGAGAAAGGAAAACTGAAGGGCAACGGTGAAGATCAACACTGCATGAAGATTCCCATTAACTCCTCTCTATCTTTCTTCTGATATAGCTCGCCCTCCACCTCCACTCCCTGTCGTGTTCAGGTTGGGGTGGGGGGGCAGATCAGGAATAGCTCTTAGGAGGTGTTCCCAGGTTAATGACGACCAGCATCTGCCACTGCTGCAGATTAACCTGATAGCACCTCACAGCACCCTGCTGAACCCCCAGCACTCAGAAAGAGAGAGAGAGAGAGAGAGGGATGCTTCAGAAAAGACGGCTTACCACAACCTAATGGCCTACTTTCATTTACTTCGCAGGCTTCTTTTTTAAAGAAAAGAAAACCTGCATTGTACTGAGAATGCAAATGAGGGAGAATGTGAGAGCTGGTAGGAAAAAAATAGGACAGGCTGTTTTGGGACGCTTCTGGGACACACTCACACTGTCTCACGCAGACACACATATACACATTCTCATGCCTTCTCAGAAGTCTTGACTTGTATTCAAGAAATTTTGCACGATTATCCTTTGAGTAGTTTGTGTATGTGTGTGGCATTAAGGCGCTACATAAATGAAACTTCATATAATTGGTATTATTAGTATTATTATTTTATTTATTACCCTACTACCCTATCCTTATCCTATCAAATCCTGTGTTAGGAAGGTTTGGAGAAATTGATAGATAACAAACTATTTCAAACCTGTGAATCGTGAGGAAATCATAACAGAATTTCCTTTTGCACAGTGACATGGGACAAAAACAGTATCAGGAAGGGTCTCAGCTAGCTAAGCATTTCACTCGATGATATGTGGGGTGGTGGGAGATAGAGGTAAATCAGGATTCTACTGGCTGGTGTTATTTTTCCCCCTCTGCTTCTGCGTGGTGATGTAGCCAAAATCAGAAAATGTTTTGGAAGTGTGCAAAACTCACAGGAAAAATTGTCTTTTGATGATATACTATGATGAATCATGCATTTACACAATTTTCCATTTAGCCTAGTCAGAGACCACACTTCATTAAAGCACTATATACATGAAACTCAACATAATTGTTATTATTATTATTATAATTGTATTAATTTATTTAATTTCCAATCAAACCTTTCAAGAGACATTTCTGAGAAATATCTGAGATCGGATGTTTCAGGAGTTTCCGACACTAAAGTTAAAAAGATTATTATAAGATGCAGAGAAATTGAGACTCCTAACAACCATGCAAGATCTGGCAGACCACCAAAACTATCACCAGGAAATTAGCAGCACTTAAAGCTTTCATTACTGAGTGATAGGAGAAAATGCTTCAGATCTGGTGTTTCTGTCCATCCTTCCACTGTGAGAAGACAATGCAAAGCTGTGGGACTAAAAGGATGTGTATCTGTCAAGAAGCTATACTTCTTGAAATCTGTTACACAAAGAAGCCACTGGTTTCTAGACAGTGGACAGCAATGGACTGGCCACCTCAGAGTCTAGACCTCAACTTTGCTTGAATTACTTGGATTGTGAGAAGCACAAAATACAACAAACTTCAAAAACTGAACTTTGTATATGTAGAAAAATATCCCTGTAGAGCTCTTTTAAAAACTGAAAACAAGTCTTCCGAAAGAATGGAATCTGTAATAAACATAGTACTGTATGTGTGTGTGTGTGTGTGTGTGTGTGCATGCATATGGCCAAAGCAGAGGGTGTAATGGTGAAATGGTGTACTTTTCTTAATGTCTTACATGGTCTCCATGACTACGCTCTTGCCATGTGGAAGAGTTCCGTGCAGGTCATTATTCCTGAAACCTAAAAGCACTCCAGACAAAAAGAGCCCAATAAAAGCAATGTACTGCCATTTTATATGCTTCTCTCCAAATAAAACACAACACCAGGAAAAAACACACTCCCTCTGGGTTCAGAAACAGATTTATGATGCATTATCCTGCTTAAAGCAAGTGAAAAACCTTTTTATAAAATTTTATTTAATATGGAGCTTAATGTCTCGTATTGAGGATATCCTTCCACCAGATTTTCAGCAGACTGACCAGTAGTGACTGTTTCACTTCCGCTCTGCTCTGTAACCTTGTGTGTGTGTGTGTGTGTGTGTGTGTGTGTGTGTGTGTGTGTGTGTGTGTGTGTGTGTGTGTGGTTGGCATACCCCAATAAGTAATGCTACACCCCACTGTAATTAGGGGAATGTGAAATTGTACCCTTGGAGAGACTGTAGCTTGTGTGGCTCATGTTCAGATCTGAACGAACTGAGCTTAATAAGAAAATGCACAGAGAGAGAGAGAGAGAGAGAGGAAGAACAAGAGAGAGAAAGATGAGAGAGGAAGAACAAGAGAGAGAAAGATGAGAGAGGAAGAACGAGATGAAGAAAAGGAGAGAGATAAAGACAGAGAGGAAGAGCAAGAGAGAGAGAGAGAGAGAGAGAGAAAAGATAATAGAGAAAGGAAAAGAAGAGAAACAGACAAAGGGAGAGAGAAAGATAAGAGAGGAAGAACGAGACGAAGAAAGGGAGAGATAAAGACAGAGAGGAAGAGCAAGAGAGAGAGAGAAGTACACTTTTCGTTTTCTTTGACTTTCAAGCAATTCTGTGTTGCTCTCCAGCTCTACTATCCCCACACCCTCTCAAGCCTTTTCACGTCTTCAGGCCAAATCCTACACACGCACACACACACACACACACACACACACACACACACACACACACACACACACACACACACATGCACACACACACAGCCTGTGAGTTATTAGCTCACACACACAAGCATGGAAATGTACTCATGCGTGCATGAACACGCACTGTAATGCAAACAGACGGAAGTTCAGCCACATGCACTTCACAGCTCACACGTACAAAGCTGACACATAGCACACGCACTGTACAGCATATAGAATAAAAGGTTTAGCCCTCTGACTCTCAAAATTCTCTACAGCTTAATCCAAGACAGCACAGCAGTGCTAACACAGACTCAGTCTACTGCCCCCTATCTCTCTAAAGAAGTAGTACCAATTTCAATACTCTTTTAAACAAAGTAAAAGATGTTGCCTAAATTGGCTTAAGTTGTTTAAGTCATGCTGTATCCTAAACCACATTGAGCTGCATGAACGTAATGAAGACCTGGAAGTGGTTTCAGATGGTTGAGAGAAGTTTTGAGAGATGTATTTTCATAAGAAAAGGATGGATGACCATTGATTTCTAGTGTTTATTAGAATATCAGCATCGTAGCTCCAGTGCTAAAGGCTCAAAAATTGGATACTAAATGTGATGCATCTAGGGAAAGTGGAAAATTCTGAAATTTGATTCTTCACCCAAATCACTACATTAATAAGACCATGGAGCTGAACTGACCAGGAAAACAAGATCAGTTGATTTCAGTTTGACTTTAACCTGTTTTTTACTGGTTCGTGTTTAGTTTTACTTTTGAACATGTGCTTGGCAATTCACGATTTTCTATTCACATATATATAAAAATATATGATATAATACAATTTAAAAATGTTATATTGTGACTAAAAGTCATTCTTTTTTTTTTAGCTAAAAAAAGATATGAGATACTCCAGTGTGATAAATGGATAGTCTAAAATGTTTAAAATGTATATAGTTTAAAATGAAATATTAGGAAATGAAGTAACGAGTGGATAGTTATTTACACAAAGACAGTCAGTGTTTAACTTCCTGTCTCTGTCCTGAATCAGGCCAGAAGTATGTCAACATCTTTCCTTGGCTAGACTGTGGAGGAAATAAGCTTGTGTGCCATATTCAGCTCTGGCACGACTCTCCAGGTGTAGCTCCACAAACCTCGTCCATGACCTGTAGAACACTTACGCAATCATAAGCACTGCAAGACATTCCACTGCAAAGACTGACAAATACAGGATTTAGGAGTGGGGAATACTGGAGATGGAGAAGGAGAATAGTGGAAAAGATTATATTGAAACCATGTGTGGACAAAAGCAGCACAATGGAAATTGACAATGTCCAAAATTACAACATGTAACATATATACAGTCTAATTGTCTGAAATAAAACATTTGTGATATCAGATATACTAACATAAGCTGAAATATTTTCCACTGTTCTATTAAACATATGAAATTTCTAAAACAGACAACCAAAGGGAGTGGAAAAACTCCCCTGCAGCAGAAACTAGTTATTGACAAACCTTGCCTGAGGCAGGATGCGGGTGAATGAGTAAAACACTGACCGTCTTTGTGTGCATTTGTCTTCTAAAAAAATGATTTGTTTGTGTTAATAATGCTTTCACCAGGCTCTAAGTCTCACTGTGGCAAATGGACTTTGTCCAAAAAAAGAAAGTTAATGCTGTACCAAAAGGTTTGGTTTTGTGTTGAAAAATCTACAATACATATTGTGTTGTGAAATTTGTGCCTGGATATACTCTAGTTGTAAGATGTTATGCATACATTAGCAGATATTAATGTAATATATTTTAATACATACTATTGTGCAAACGTCAGAGACCACTTTGCCATTTATCTAATTTACAGTCAGCCATTAAACAACCATTAAATACATGATTTTCATTTTTTTGTGCCAGGAAAAAGCTGTTTTTAACAGAAAACTACACTTCAGTTTTCTGGGGGGTGGGGGGGTTTGGGAGGGGCAACTGCAACTAGTTGTTTTTAAGATTGAAAGGTTTGAAGCACATCCTCTGGAACCAATGTGGGTGAGCAGGCATTTAACCTACCACTTCTATGGGTACAAAAAACCCTCCACTTTTCCTAAACTACGCAGAGTGCTGACTGACACAGACAGAGAGTAAAACTCAGCAGCTAAAACAGTCAGAACCTCCATTGAGAATTTCCCCATTGTGGGACTAATAAAGGTCTATATTATCTTATTTCAACTGGGGGCGGGACATTTCACAAACAGTGAGTTGGTGTTCAGTGAGACTGTGATATGTGAACTAATGCACCGGGGCACAGTTTATCTTACTATTCTGTGTAAATGTATCAAATGTCAGTTTGAATATTTCTTACTGCTTCCACTAAACTAAGGTCACTTTCAGACCTACTTTGTTTGGTGCAGACCTATCAAACTTTATATATGAACACAGGGTGAGTCTAAAGTCACAGGACACTGTTTTCTTTTATTTTATTTTATTTTTTATTTTATTATCGACTTCTATCTCTGGGGTCATCTCAAACAAATTGTGTATGCTGAGAAAATCTGCAGCAAACACCACCTCCAGCCCTGCATCGTGGAGGCTTGTGACAGCATAAAAAATAAAATTAAATGAAATAAAACGGTGTCCTGTGACTTTTGACTGACCCTGTGTGTGTGTGTGTGTGTGTGTGTGTACACATACACTCACTGGCCACTTTATTAGGTATGCCTTGCTAGTAAAAGGTTGGACCCCATTTTGCCTTCAGAACTGTCTTAATTCTTCGTGGCACACTTTCAACAAGGTGTTGGAAACATTCCTCAGATATTTTGGTTGGTTATTTGAGTTATTGTTGCCTTTCTATCATCTCAAACCAGTCTGCCCATTCTCCTCTGACTTCTCATATCAACAAGGCTGCATCACTGCATATTTTCTCTTTTTTGGACCGTTCTCTGGCTACGCATGAAAATCCCAGTAGATCAGCAGTTTTTGAAATACTCAGACCATTTACGGCATTTTGGCTGACGGTCTTATCCAGAGCGTCTTACAATTTGATCATTTTTACACAATTGGCCTGACTGCATGTCTTTTGGACTGTGGGAGGAAACTGGAGAACCCGGAGGAACCCTCGCAGATACGGGAGAACATGCAAACTCCACACAGAGAGGACCCCGGTCGCCCGGCCGGGGAATCGAACCCAGGCCCTCCTTGCTGTGAGGCGGCAGCGCTACCCACCACGCCACCGTGCCGCCTGGCACCAACAACCACGCCACGTTCAAAGTCACTTAAATCCCCTTTCTTCCCCATTCTTTGCTCGGCCTGCACTTCAGCAAGTTGTCTTGACCACCTCTACATGCCTAAATGCACTGAGTTGCGGCCATGTGATTGGCTGATTAGCTAATTGTGTTAACAAGCAACTGAACATTGTACCTAATAAAGTGGCCGGTGAATGTATATATGCCCGTAGTCCTATATATTGTGCGTATGGACCAAAGGAAATGTCCTTAAATTACTTGGAAAAAAGTCTAGTTTCATTGACTTACATTAAAAGTAGAGTACGTTATACCTTCTCTTATAAAGTTGCAATTTTGGAGATTTGGGGTTTTGATCCGATAACAGCGATATGCTCTCTGACTTGTGCACAGTACTGTATTTCCAGTATTATACTGTTTTGTGAGAGCAGCCTGCTTGCTTGTTGAAAAACTGTGTTTCGAACACTGTGTTCCACAGTTTGTCAGAAGTGATGAGGTGGAGAGTGTTATGGGGGCCATGGCTGGCCTGATGGAGGACTTCATGCTGGATGATTGCTGTATATATTGTGACATTTCGCCCATGCTGGCCAGGGACTTGCACAATTGCCCATTGCCTAATGACATTTCTTCCCTGTCTCCATCCTCATCGATATACATGTATTCTCTTGAGATTGGCATCAAGTTTAAATGTTTTCTGAAAGCAAACTGTGTTGGCTGAATATCAGTGTATATACTGTGGTAGTGCTGAGCCAAAAGTTTCAGAATGTCCAGGGCTATTTGACAAGAGTCCAAAAATGCAATAATTATACTCTTTCAAAGGGTTTATCATGTAAACTTGTAGTACCTTATTTGCACATTGCTTGGTGTCACAGTTCTTTCATTCCTTTACTATTTCTCTTACATGGGACTTCATAGATTTATTTCATCCTTACTCTGTTTCCTTAGAGAATACAGGCAATGGCACTGAAAACACAGTCACCGTGCTCAGTGAGTCATCTTTATATTTCCCTAGGCTGAGTAGTGTTGTTTGCCTGAGCTTTGTTGATAATGTTTGGAAATGACAGTTTCATATTTAGGGCCAGAGAGCCGTGATTACCTCACATGCATCTCACTTCCATGAAAAGGGAAAAGGGGCTTCAATAGTTTTACTTCACAGTGTGGTTTAGCTATAGAATACATCGTTGATATAGTCTGGAAGACAAAGTAAGATTGTGACCAAATTTTTATTTCTGAATGACTCTACTAGAGGTGTAAATTTCTGAATCTGTGGCCTCAGAACAATTTGTATCGTGAAATATCAAATTTCACTGTAATTCAAGGATTTTGGTGCGATTCAGAATAATAATAAAGCTATAATTACACATATATGTACACCGATGAGCCAAAAATATTACATGCTTAATTTGGTATTGCTCCTCAATGTTCCAGCAAAACAGCTTTGGCCCACCAAGACATGGACCCTACAAGGCCTCTAAAGATGCTCAGGTATATCTGGCACCAAGACATTAGTGAAAGATCTTTTAAGGCCTGTAAGTTACGAGCTGGTGTCAATGTGGATCGGATTGCTGGGATCAGATGCTCGATCAGAGATCTGGTGTATTTGAGGCCAGGGCAACACCTTGAATCCTTGATCATGTTCCTCAAACAGTTCCCGAACAGTGTGTGCAGTGTGGCAGTTATTTCCTATTTTTAGCTTTTATTATTTGCTTCTTTTGTTAGTGGTCATAGTCCTTCAGCTCATCTGTACATTTATACATTGTAGAATATACAATAGATGATTCTGTTTAAAACAAATTGCCCAAACAAATACTTTATAACACATACTGTATAGAATATTATTAAAATAAATTCTAATGAATATTCCATAATATATGCAGTTGAATCATGACATTCAGATCCATGTGTTTTCATAAATAGATGGATTTTTACATCCCTACTCTCCCTGCTTTACATAGCTTCTCTTATAGATAAGCACATTGACAATCATGTTAGCCAGAATTTAATTTGAGATTGAGTCATTTCTTCTCAGACCACTGCTTCTTCATCTTTCAAGTTTCCTTTGACCTGTTGTGGTCAAACAAAGCCTTACTTGAAGCCTTATATGTGCACTAGTTTTTGTAAATGATCAGTTAAGCGTTTCACCTCGTGGGCTGAACTCATTGCTGGTTTGAACTTATTGTAATGAATGTCAGTGTTTTCACTGCACCACTGAGATCTGTGAGTGTCTTCATCATCAGCAGCAACCAGTCCAGGGTGATCATGTCAGGCAAAGTAAAAGAACTCAGGAACAGGACCGTTAGTAGAGGAACACATATAATCATTGAGTACTGAATGAACATAATGAACGGCTCAAATCACAAAACTCACATATAAACAATGAGGCTGACACTCTGTCTTCAAGACTGTTCCTCCTTAATTTCAATCCACACTTAATCAGAGTAAATAATGACTTGCAGAACCATATGGGTCTGTCTGTTGATTGTAGAACAATGGTCACCATCCCTGGTCCTGGAGAGCTACCTTTCTACAGAGTGTAGTTCCAAATAATATTTTCCACATCTGCTCTAGCCTATCAACCTCTTCCCAAAATCCTTGATTGGCTGGATCAGATGCATTCGAGTTAAGGAAGGGGCGAGGCCGCTTATTGGCTACAGATTGGAATTAAACTCAGAACCAGGGCTGGAGACCACTGTTGTAGTATTATGTGAGTAATGTAGCTTATTACACCCCATTAATTGTCCTCTAATATCACTGTTAAAGAATAACAATGTAATAATCTTTTGGAGTTTTTAAAATTATATCTGTTTTTGTCTTTTTGTGACAGCTCTTTAATTCAGATCCTTGTGCATGAATTAAAGGAGGACAGCTTGCCCCTAACGCCTTCTGTCAGAGTTTTAGAAATTTTAGTGTCAGGACTGTCACTTCGTTGTTCTGAAATGCCTGACTGTGGTTTTAACACTGTTGCCAAAACCTTCTCAGCCTGCCAAAGCTATTTATACATCATTGGAAAAGCTGGCAATATACTTCTTTAAATTACAGCTGGGCTGGTGGCTGAGGTGGCCGTTTAGCATACTGCTGCTGTCATGAGGAAAAACTGAAAAAGTTCAAGACGGGAGAAAGATGCTTAGGTTTTAGTTGAATAACCTTGAAACATCAATATGTTTAGAGTGGATTTTTGCTTAGCAGCTACAGCTACAAAATACCTACGTGACATAAAAGGGCTTGTCAGTTTCATGTACCCACTGTGTGCTATTAGGCATAGATTAAGAACCAGAATAGGGTTTCACACATAACCCTTTTCAGGCAGTGTTTTTTCACTCCAGATTCAGAGCAATATACTATTTTCACACATGTGAATGTTTGAAATTAAATTAATGCACTGCGAAGTCAAAATGTCCTTGGAACTTTGCTCTGCTCTGCTCCGGCCCGCTTTTTTCACTGTGCCAGACTATTAAAACAAGAATAGTGCTGAAAAGCCAAAGCCAATCGCGTTTCAAATAAATATTTTGCTGTCAGTATGACCTTGTTTTTACATGACTTCTGAGATTTTGTACTCTTAGTCAGGATAACAAACCACTCTGTATTTCTAAGATGGTCAAATATGTTCTAAAGGCTGAGAAAAAGAGAGGCAATCACAGCACTATAATAACCCATCGCATCCAAATGTGCTGTGTGTGTGTACTGGCTGCTTTATTAAGTACTTGATTTTATTTCAGCATCATATCGGTGCACCTTGTACTTCTACAATAATTGATTGTAGTCTATCTGTTTCTCTGCATACTTTGTTAGCTCCCTTTCACCCTGTTCCTCAAAGGTCAGGACCACCACAGAGCAGGTATTTTTTGGGTGGTGATCATTCTCCACACTGCAGTGACACTGATGTGGCAGTGGTGTGTTAGTGTGTGTTGCGCTGGTACAAGCGGATCAAACAATGATGTCTGATCCACGCGTACCAGCGCAACACCACCCAAATAATGCTTGCTCTGTCATGATCCTGTGGGTTCTTGACCACTGAAGAACAGAGTGAAAGGTGGGATAACAAAATATGCAGAGAAATAGGCCGCAGTCTGTAAATGTAAAACTACAAAGTGCACCTATATGGTAAGTGGAGCTAATGGAAATGTGTATTGTATAGAAGGCATGTGAACCAATATTATTTCAAAGGCCAAAAACGTGTATGTGTGTTCCGTTATTTGCAGATCTGTGTTCAGTAGTCTTTTGTTTAACTGTCTGGACTTTCTTACTTGAACATTAAAAAAAGGGCATGAATGCCAGAGTTGCAGTTCCACTGACAGCAGCAGTTGTGCTCCAGTTGTAATATGCCAAATTCCAAACTGTTAAATCCTCCTATAAAACTAGTGTGAATGAAATGTAAAGTGAAACCAGAGCTGAAGTTGCCCTGCAGTTATACTGTAGAAAAAGAAGAAGAACAACAAAGAAGAAAAACAAAAGATTTGCTATTTACCTTAAAAGAATAAGCAGCAGGGCACACAATAGATTTAGAAGAACAAAACTATATGTGTTATATTGTGTGAAATTATCATTTGAAGTCAGTATAACATGAGAATTTTAAACCAGCAAGGTTAATTGACATTATATTAAAGCATCCTAGTACAGTGATATTTATCACTTTTTCAACTTTTGTCCTGTTACAATTGGACAGAGTTAGGAGTGTATGAGAAAACACAGTTTGGTTACCACTGTAGTAAGTAGTAACTGTACTACACACTTAAAACATGGTTCTTCAAGGGTCCTTTAGTAAATATATGGTGCTATATAGACCCTTTTTAAAAAGTTCTGTATAGAACCACCTGCAGAACATTCTCGATCTGAAGAACCATTCCAAGATGCAAAGAACCCTTTAATCACGCAAAGAGTTCTTTAAATGTTCAAGGGTCTTCAAAAACACTTCATATTAACTTCTGATCCTTCTTTCTACTTTTTACAGTGTACTCTTGGAGGTTTTCTAAAGAACCCTTTCTGGTACCCTTTGTTTTTAGGACCATACAGTATCACATCATTGTTGATGATGAAGCCCTATCCATAGATGTTCTGGCTGATCAGAAATTAATGTAAAGGCACTGCAGTGACCCTGGGAGTATCCTCTGAGTGTGTTAACGTGTGTTGTTATATTTTCCACTCTTGTGGCTTTGTTGCTATTGTTGTGGTTTGAAGGTCTCTGTTGTTACAGTGTCTTAAAATGGCCTGCAGTTGCTGAGATTCCCAACCGGCTGGCATGTACTTGGGTAAGGTAATATTCTAGGTGTTGCGGCTTGGCACTCCCCAGGCTAGCCAGTGTATATATGTGTAATGGGAGGGCATTTAGAGTCCTAATCTGCTCTTTGTGCTCTTTGCTCTGTGCCGCCGAGGCTGGAGTGCGAGAAGCCGCCAGCGTCACGGCCGCTATTGTCAGGCTCCAGCAGAGCGGAACGCTTTGGAGAGCATTTGAGTGGAGTACTCCAGGAGAATGACGCAGGGATGCCTTTGCTGCCCTCTCACCCTGTTCTGGTCCTGGGTTTTCCTGTTATTTCTCAGGAGCACCCTTACTCTGTATTGTTTAATCTCTTCCTCCACCATTGCTCAGCTGATGGAGGGCCTACTAATGAGTTCCTGAGAACAGCAGGGGTTACAGACATGAGTCAGGGTACAATACTGGGGCTGGACTTGGAAATGCTTTCCAAAGGGCGTTGGAAAGAAAGTTCATTATAATGACCATTAAATGCAATTCTTAGTGGAAAGCTTTTTTGTTGTTTTTAAATACTCTCCAAAGAAAGTCTTCAGTATTTCCTAAGCTGCTTTATCAGCACGTGTGATAATGGACATTTCACCATGTGAGTTTCTACAATGTTCTCCAATTGATTTTGTGATTTACTACTTACAAAGAAAGTCTTAATTATTTTCTCAAGTAGGCTTTATGGTTATCTTTTGGCCTATTGATTACAGCCAGTTATAAGTGAGATGAATTCTGAATAGGCTTTAATCATTTAACCAACAACTTCAGTTTCACTTGCTTTGCCCCTGAAAAAGCTGGAACTGAGCAGAGTGGAAATGTGTGTAGAAAACTACTGGGTCAAAACATATATGTACAACTTTGTAACTAGCTGCCTGTTCGAGAAGCTTTTAAGTGACCCATCCAGATACACTATCAACCATGCACAGAGTCACAAAAAGCTTGAGGTTTATGTCTCAAATGCAAAATCAACATTATACTGATGGCGATATGATGACAGTAGTAGATCATTCAATTACAACCTTAAAACTTTGAAACAAACCTTGAGTTCTCTTTGAATAGTCTTTCAATGCACTCACAATCATCAGAGACATCCACTCAGGGATGGGGTGCAAAGCACAACCCATATGACAAAAAATCGCCCCATTGTCTGTATGCACATTTCCATCAGAAGTGGGACTCCAATATCAAAATCTTAACATAGTGTAGCGTTAATTAGGTAAGAATGAAATTCAAAACATTTTAAAGATGATTGTGGAGAATAACAATTTACCCTAACTTTTTAAGTCTATAGTCTATAGTATTTTGTAATCTACCATCATCTCCCTTTGTCTGTCTAAGTGCACTCAATGAAACAAGTAAAGCAAATAAATGAATGTTGGATCCACACTCTGATTCAAAGAAGAGGGATACATGTGATCTCCTGAACTGGGACATCATAGGCTTTGCATTAATTATGTAGGCAATGTATTCTGCATGATAACGTTTGGTTTTATTTGGCCCCAGTGTTCATTTACAGCCCCTGAACCGAATGTAATTCAACGCTTTAAGAGTTGTAACTGTAACTCCAGGAGTTAAGGTAATGTAATTTGCGGGTATTTGGTTCCCTTCTTTGTTCCTTTGCTCAGGGTTAGTCTAGCCTAGGACTAAATTACTCTGTAATTTAGCGACTACAGAAGCACCATACCTATTGTCTCCCAGTGACCGTGCCTGAGCACAGCAACTCCTAACTGTCCCAGCAGAGTCACACGCAGGGCGTTAAACACCAGCAACTCGGTGTGCCCTAGATAAGGCTCCTGGCCAGGCAAATGAGGAACGTATTGAACTTTATGAATTAGTCATGAACGCAGCTGTCAAACTTTTATTTAACGATGGCACTGTTCTCACTCCCAGGAAGTCTCCACTCATTTACTGAGTTAGAGAGCAGCAGCTTAGAAATAATATATGTCTACCCTGCCTGAACTAAACATCTGTCAGCAGTGAACATAATTATGAAATAAATTATCAAACAAATCCATGGAGAATGTAGATTTATCTGGTGCTGCTCCTTTACAGGATGACAGTGTAGCACAGTGTCTGGAATGCTATCATAATAAGTCCTGTGTGATTGTGCTGCTTAAATAAGACAAATTACTTACACAGTTACTGAACATTCTACCTAGTATTATTATTATTAGTAGTAGTAGTTGTTGTTGTTATATATATATATATATATATATATATATATATATATATATATATATATATATATACTTGAGACCAAATGTATCTTGGCTGATTATCATGGTAATCAGGAGACCAACTGTATAATTTTCATCTATTGACAAACTTTTATTACTTTAGCTATATTTTAGCTACTCTAGCACAGAGTGTGGTGTGTCTTATTTGAGACTGCAGTGCGTCAGCTCCCTGGTAGAGATATGAACAGAAATAACCCTTTATCTCAGTGCATTGTATTGTTGACCTAATTTCCATAAATGTCGATACCCACCCATCTCTCTTGTTTTCCCTTTGTCCTGGCTCGTAGATAAGCCTTTATTGTTCTTTGTCCACAGGCCCCCCTCACAGTACAGCTCGCCCTTCACATCCCATTCAGGTAGACTTTCACTACAAGCTTATCTAAATGTAGATGTTTGGGTATTTTTGGCCTACTACTACACACTCTTGAGTCTTTTCTAATCTCTAGTTCAGAGAGAGATGTGCTGTGCCCAGCTGTCTCTCGCCCATCAGCGCCTCTGAGGAGCCCATACACTCACCACATGAGTGAGGGATACAGCACACACACACACACACACACACACTCTTTCTGCATATCCTTCTCTCAAGGTATCAATGTCATTCTAGCCCTCAATCTTACACCCTGTCCCTCGTTCAGAGACACACGCACATGTCCTCAGTCACTCACATCTCTCTCTCTCTTCTTCCTTTTCTCACCGTCATTCGCTCCCTGCTCTCTGCCAGCATCTCTCATTTCCTCTTTCCCTCCCTCCCCTGATTTTCACACTCGTTTACCATTTCTGATTCCCCACCAATGTGCTTTCTCTGTCTCTGCATCTTCCTCCCAGTCGGTCTGTGTCTTCTTCATCACTGTTTCTCATTACTCTCTCTCTTTTTCTGCCTTTCTTTCGCCTTTATCTCTCTGTCTCTGTCTTCTGTCTTGTGTGTCTCTTTCTGTCTCTAACTCTCTTTGTCTGTGTGTGTCTCTCGGTCTCTTTCTCTGTCTCTTTCTCTCTTTGTCTCTCTGTATGTATTTCTCTCTCTCTCTCTCTCTCTCTCTCTCTCTCTCTCTCTCTTTCTCCCCCCCTCTCCCTCTCCCTCTCTCTCTCTCTACAGTAATGTGATCAGGTGCACTGAGTGAGTTGTCTCTGCTCCAGTAACTGCATTAAGCTCTGGCGCGTCTGCCCCTCCTCCTGCCCAGATCACACTCATAAGGCCAGGGTCACGAAAGACTGAGCGCCCACTCCCGGAATCACACACGTACACACACACACACACACACACACACACACACACACACACACACACACACACACACATCAAACGTATACACACATCCATACACTACCATTTAAGTTTGGAATCACTTTACCACATTTACCCCTTAACCTTCACAGACTCATCAATAGATTCTACATTCATCGCTCCTGTAACATAATAACTCTCTTATTTGTACTGCTTTCCATATAAATGCAAAATAATAAGCCTAGGGATGTGGACATGCACAAGAGCTTTAATAATTTAGGTTAATAATTATTATTACTTTATCTATTGATTTTTATTAAATTAATGTCAAGCTCATACTGTGCACACTGATCACATGAACACACAACTACAAGTACATTTTACTGGCCAAAGTTGCAACATAACTAGTATTATTAGCTGTTTAATGAGCCAAACTGGAAAGTTATATTCCTTAATGATTTATCATGAATTCAACTGTCAAAATACTACATCGACAGTAAGAGGCAACTGGATATTTATTACAGGTCATGCATATTTATGCTACAACATTTTGATACAGAATTAGCAGCATTCAAATACAGCACTTACCTGGCTAAGTACAGACTGTTCATCAATGTGGACAAATATTTTTTTAAAAATATTAACCCATTTATATTTTTACATTTCCAAATTGGTTTGGCTACAGCATTCAATTCTAGCCTTTGGCCATAGAGTACTAGCTTTTGGCCATAGAGTACTTGTGGAGTACTAGTACCATATTTGAATGGTTTTATACGTGTATCCATCACAAAACTAGTTTTATGTCACTGAAAACAGCGATTTTTGGATGGTGATTCCAAACAGTAGTGCACACAGGCACTCTCACACTCCATCGCTGGAATCTAATGAAGTTCTGGCACCCGGGGTTCTCTGGTCAGCACCTGCAGCAGCAGTCAGCAGGCCCCAGTAGCTGGCGAAGCCATGGATCGGATGACCTCACCGCTCTCCACGCGCTCGCCCCTCCCACAGGGAGAATCCAGGCACCAGCTGAAGTATTAATGCCTCGGCCATTCCTCCGTAGTGTTATGCCCGGATCAGCTTACTGCTGCATTGAGATAATATTTAAGTCGAGGCGTGGCCCTGGCACTATAAACTAGCGTGAAGCTCTCGGCGGAATGCAGCACGAACTCCTCTCCTGTCCACAAGCTTCTGAAAGAGCCAGACCCAAGTTCACTTCCCAGACTCCTTTCATAATGCAGTAATTGCAGAAAATGTGCTTATTGACAGTCTGCAGAACACCTTAATAACAGTTTGTCCCGAGGCTTTGTCTGGAGTTCTTATTTTTACCCATTGAAGTAGCTTAATGAAAAGGTCTCTGAAAAAGCCCACAGTGATGCAAGAAAAGAGACAGTTTCTTCTCTGCTTTACTTGCCGTTACTTTTTATGCTACAAATTGACTTCAGTTTATTTCATGCCAGACAAACTCTCCCACTCATAAATAAGGCAAATCTGTGCAGCGTTGAAGCTTAGTGTTTCACCAAACTACATTAGTGTGTTTCCTTCAGCTCCTCTCCTCCTCTGCAGAAGAATTGACAGCTGACAGAGTGGCACCAGCTACTTTTTCTCTTTACTATATCTCCTCCTGCCTCTGCTTAATGCACCAAACGGCAGCAGCATCAATTGGATTTCAATTAATTGGACGTTCCACTTTAACAAGGCAGTTTGGCACGCGGTGCTGAAAACAAGTAACGTTAGCAGGTCAGGAGAGCATGAAAGATGTGTGTAATGATGCGTCTCGCACACACACAAACACACACCCACATGTGCCCGCACAGTCAGGCACAACAGTGGAAGTGATTGACAGTGCCAGGCTGTGAATGCCTGGCCCACGGCCAATCGCTTTCTCATCAGCAGGCACGCCTGCCTGCAGCCTGTCTGCCTGCGTCCAAATGGAGTTTTCATCCATCAGTATAGGGAGAGGCCTGAATATTCTAATAGACTGTACTCTTCCACGCAGCACTCCGGCTTTAATGCTTTATCGATCCAGAGACGTATGTTTCAGACCACTTTGCATTTAAGCGAGTCTGATGCTCAAATGCGCTCATTAGTTTTGGCCTATAAAATCATGCATATGGTCGTTTGGACGCAGGGAAGCTGGTCCTTTGACTTATTTCTGTGCATAAGGACCCTCGTCTCAAACTGGAACACATCATTCACTCAATACTTTAATGCTTCGTCAGCTTTTAGCTACTGTCGTATAACTTTAAAGTAACTACTCCAGCCAAGGTGGGGTCAGTAATGGGTTCAGACTTGCTGTCTGCTGACAGCAGAGTAGTAAGACCATTTTTCCTTTGTCGTTAGGATGATTATGGGTTTGTAATTTATGCTAATGGTCACACTATTTTGATGGGCTTCTATAGACGTAATCCTCATGCTGTGATATCCTAGTCTTGTTAAGCCAGACATGATTTTGGAATGAGAATACATGCCTGGGGACAACTTGTCGTTTTCGGGCTGGATTGAGATGTAATCCACCATAAACAAGGTATATGCCCTCTAAAACCCAACCCCCAAATTCCTGTAGTCTGTGCTCTTTTAATGTCCAGAGTACAGTTGATAACATAGGCTACACAAGTTAGATTGCAAAACACTATTGTTAGCTAAGAGTTAATGTTTATTTTTACTACGTGTAATATTTTCTCCTCACAGATGGCAAACATCTACGTCTGATGTTTAATTGGTGTTCTTTAGTGGACTCTTTTTTTAGCTGTGCAAACTTACATTACATCTACAGCCTTGTTGTCTGTCTGACAGTGTTGACAGGCTAATCTGCCTTCACAAGGCGTTGGATTGGTCTTGAAACTTCACACTCAACTTAATAAGTCCTAATAAGTCTACGTTCTCACATGCAATTAGTGAAATTTCCAGTTCTCATTACTAGATTGTGTCTGGCCCTGTGAGGCTAGCAATATCGCAGCTTCCAACACATAGGGACGTGCAAAAATGTGGATCGTCTGGGGGTCTCTGAGGACTGGGCTGAGAACAGCAGCTCTATAGCAAATGTGCAAATAGCTTTATGATGAAACTTGGTTGTTTTTCAGCAGCATTAGGGTTAGATATAGAATTAGGACCGGAGTTAGAGTTCTGTCGAGCTTAAGATTTGAGTTGAGCCTATGATTAGGGTTACAGTAAGTATTGAGTTGAAGATTACAGAAATGCTAGGTTGAATTTAATATTTACTGGATTATAAGTCAGCCCTTCACACTGGTAATAATAAAAGCAGAGTGAAGGTTTATATGTTAGTGAATTCTTACACGTGTAGCTCATTGAAAAGGTAAAAAAAAAAAACCTGTCAAAAGTGCGGATTTTAAACTGCAATAGCAGTATGTTTTATTACACTTTCAATTTGCTAAAATATTACTGTCGTGCATACAGATTTGTTTTGGGGGAAAACCCCATCCTTTACATTATTTCCACATTCATGATTTTCATAAAAGTAGAAAAAATACATACAGAATGTGAATTGAACGTAATGTATTTCATTGTGTAGATTCCAATATAGTTAAATGTGTAATTGTGTAATTACATTTGTGTGATATAGCTAAATAAGTCCTTCAAAGTTAATAGATTTAGTTGGATATCTACAAAGCATACGCAGTAGACTGTCAGAATAAAGTATTACAAAGTTAATAACCAACACTGTAGACAATTGCCCGTCCCTATTACTCATGGTAGCTTTTGTGAATGGGACAGTTTGACTATATTCTATAAGTGGAAGGCCTGGTGGATTATTTTAGGATACGCATGCATGAGCTCTGCGATGTCATCTAGGGGAAGTGACCCATCTGAAGCTTGAATTTTCCATCTGAATGGAAGGGAACACAGCCATGCTTTTGCATAAGAGCAGGCTAAGAGAGAGAGAGCGAGAGAGAGAGAGAGACAGAGGAGTGGCGGCAGCGGCTGAAACAAGTGCGCTGTTTACAGCTGGAATGGGGAGTGACATTTTGAAAATGTTACATGCAAATAGACTCAGTGCTGACCTTCTCCACTTTGCCTTACACACTTCACCACTGTCCTGCCAACCACCCTCTAATTGGCTCAGGGACTGGCCGCAACCCATCAGTCATCACATCCTCACATATCGATTGGCTGTCAGCCCTGCAAGGCTGGACAGCGGGTGTCACCACAGCGACCAAACAGGAAATTGAATCTGAAGAGTGTAAATGACACACAGGCCGACGGAATTTTAGAAAGCAAAATGGCTCCCGACCGTGAGTGGGCTGGGGGTGGGGGGATTGGCGGGGGAGGAATGAATCCGGCGTATTTCCCCCTCAGAGGCTTGGGCAGACCTGCAGGGGGATAAACATAGGATGAGGGATCAAACAGCAAACACACACAGTCTCCTTGAACTGTCCCTGGATCAGAACAGGTTGCTAAGTGCCGCGATTTATTATCAGGTTGTACAGAAACAAGCTAATAAATATAGCTGTACTGGGATTATCAGGAATTATATAGTGATATAATTAGATATAGCAGGGTTTTATGAGGGCAGTTCACAACACTCGATTCCTTACATTACGGACTAAGTCTTCTGATAAGTGTTTAGTCAAGTTTAAATATATGAATGTCAAAATTTGTCATTAAAACATCACTACGTAAAAGATTTTTGTTAAAATTGAAAGAAGTAGTCAGAGGTGTCTGGTCAAACTGGCGTCTGTGTTCTCTTTGAATACTGCTTCAACATGCTCAGTCATCGAATTCATGTGCTCGCGAAAAGGGGTCTGACGCACAAGCAATGTTACAAAATATCCTTCCGCATGTTGCCTGCAATTACACATTTCCACCAGAGAGGTCATCAAATCTCCATAACCACAAAACTTGCATAGTGTAGCTTTAGCATAATTAAGGAGTTGTTGTTTTTTTTTAGTGTGTTTTAAACTGTTAGAAATAAAAGTACAATGCAAGTACATTTTCGTTCATCAGGGTACAAAAAATGTAAATGTACATCAGTGGTTTTAAGGTCCAATTGTGTACCTTAGATAAACCTTTCCCAGTGGAAAAGTACATATTTGTATCTTTTTGTAACCTAAAGTTTTTAAACAGAGCAATAAAATAAAAATCCTGGAGCTGAGCTGGGGTGTGTGGAGTCACTACAGCTTAGAAAATATAATTTTAATATATTATGCAACAATTATGTTCCATGGCTAAAGCTACTGAGATGTAATCTTGAGTGTACCACCAAGAGGAGTACTGCCCTGGTGACAGTTTTCTATCTTTTTTCTGAGAGTGTAAGAATGCAAGCATTTTTAAATTTCCATTTCAAATATTGTTAAATAAATCACCATAAATCAACAGAAAACCTTTGCCGTCCTCAAATAAAGCCATGCTAAGGAATTCTATTGTCACACTAATAATGCATAAATAAATGTAACATTCATTTTAAATTGAATAATTCATCTTGAGTTTTGCTTTCCACCCTGTCACATCAGTTTATTCATTCATACAGATAATGCACTGTCACAATTAGTGACATGATGGATGACATCACTGAAGCATTCAAAGGAGCCAAGTTCAAAAGCTGGTGAATTTTGCATTCATTCAGCATTGATAATTTGTTGTTTCCTTCATTCTTGACAGGATCCATCAAGCATAGCATGTCATTCCCCGACCCACGCAGTAGACTGAGAAAACATCTAACGCTTTCTCCTCCGTCACAAGTTCAGTATGATAGGCTCATAATTAAATGTCATTTTGCACAAAAATATAGAAATAGTGCGGTGGGAAAATCTGTTCTTGGTAAAAGCAATATATCATTGAAACTATGGAGGACAAAAAAGTTTAATCTTTTGACATAAAAAAAAAATTCAGATTAGCATGTGAATTTGGAATGGCTGAGTAATCGTTCTCTCGTTAGTGCAGATTGGGAATGTGTCTGAACTCTGAATTTTTCGTACCAGCTAGGAAGAGCTTTTTGCAAAAGTTGTAATTTATACCATTGTGCCCTTATGCCAATTGTGGTCTATCATTCAAGACTTGTTTGGCATCCAAAGTTTGCTTCTTTAGTTTTGTACTGGGGCTACGAGGCTAATGTAGCTAACAAGTTACGTTAAGTTGGAAGCTTATATCAACAAATTATCAATATGCAAACTGTATGTTTGAACCATCTTACAGCTGCTTCTGACTGTGTGGAGTTGTTAAATAACCTAAAATAACCTGCTTATGTGACATTGTGAGTTATAAATATGGGCGACAGTTTGTTTGTAGCTAAAAATGTTAGTACATTGTCTGATACGTTTAGAGAACATTATTTCATACACTCTTATTAACTTTCACATAAGGAAGGTAATGATTTAGGCTTGCAGTTTGCACGGTGCTGATTCGTATACGTGTATCCGTTTCTGTTCATTGTTAGCATGGCATGCCAGTTTTCAGAGTAAAGTTACTTTTGAATTCTTCAGGAGAATACTTATAGAATACATACCCACTTCATTTAAAATTATATATACCATCTTTCAAAAAAAAACCACCATCACTGCTTGTTTTACACTCAGCACACATCTGATTTTGAAGACATATCTTGCTGTGCTGTGCACTAAAGCCTGAGTAGACCAATAAACCAATGTGATGATCAGTTATTAATCTCAACATTACTCAACTTTTTTGAGAGGTGATAGAACTTGAATGAATGAATAATGAGCTTAGCATGGGTGTTCTACTAGACTCTTGCATGTCTTTTGTGGCAAGTTACACACATTTTACTAACTGAAGTCACATCGGTATTATGAGATTATGGGCGTAACAGTGAACCAAAGTAGGCAGCAAGAGCCAAAATAATGATGAGAATTTTAAAGATGTGAATTTTGTCCTGAAACATATAAACAGTATAAATACATGAAGATAACAGCACAGAACAGTGTGAATTAAGTAAAAATTAAAACAGCGTTTTTCCCATGTGCCTTATCAGTGCGCATGCTAAATGTTTTCTAAATGTATTCTGAATATATTACTTTTTGATATAGTAATTGAATACTTTACTGAATACATTTAGGACAGTGTGTTCAATATTCAGCCATTACTACTTTTTCAAAATATCCTGCTTGTTAGCTACATTCGCTTTGTATCTCCAGTGGAAAACCTAAGGAGCACAAAAAAATACAAAATGTTCTAATACAAAATGTCCTGGTGGTTGATTGATTATATGTAATGCAAAGGGTGATTTGATTTTTTTTTTTTTTGCCCAACCGTTACTTTAACTGAGGAGGCAGTGCCTCTCGGGGCCTCCTCATCATACCTCCCTTTATGTCTCCACAACTCACTCTCTTCTGCCTCTCCTCCCTGTTTCTCCTGTGTTCTTTGTGTGCTTGTGTGTGTGTGTAAGCTGAGATGGCAACTCACTCACTCATGTGTAACCCCAATTACATGTAAACAAACAGCCAACCTGCACTCCTGCGCCAGTGTGAGTTCTCAGAAGCTCCCGTTGCTCTCATCGCTCTCTCACTCACACTCGGTCGAGCTGAGAGTATTTTTGTGTTTCCTCTCGTGTCAGTTTGACCTTCTGCTAACAAAGGGAGAGATTTATTAACAACTAGTTCCTCTCTCACCTTCACAGCTAGTAAACGCTGCAGATAAGAGCCTTTTTTTTCTCTCACTGGAGTTCTCTCGAAACCTTTAAAAGGGTTACCAAACTGCAGTACAGGCTGTTCCACAGAACAAAAAACACTGTGGGTCTAGTTTAACAGGATGGTAAAGAAGCGTTTCAGCCTGTTTTCTTGATTAAGTTGGATTTGAAAGAGAAAGATTGGTTTCTTTTTCAAAAGGCCCAAATAGCATACCTCAGTGGGGAGTTTAGCACGTTAGCACATACACATTTACGCGTTAGCTACTGGCCACCCAGGCCTACAGCAAACAGGACATACTTAAACAGTTAACACATGCTGAGTGTTTATGGCACAAGGGCTCATATTGTGTGTGTGTGTGTGTGTGTGTGTGTGTGTGTGTGTGTGTGTGTGTGTGTGTGTGATATTGATAAATTAGCATGTACATGCCAGCTTATTGAGCTATTTATTTGCAAGCTTGAACAGTCGTAGACTTGCAGTGTGCAGACTGCAAGTCATTGTAAGGCAAATGTTAAGTTAAGAGCCACAGCCTTAACAGCCACAGTTAAGAGATGATGCTTCTTTCATGCATGAAATGGAACAGCAGTTGTGGGCCAATGAATCAGGATCAGATTATTGACTGATAAGTAAATAAGCAATACAATAAACACCTTAAAGGTAATTTTAAAAATGCACATTACTCACAGTATAAACCCAATGACATATTTACACCACACGTTCAAAAACAAGACCCATATGAGAACCAAAGGAAGTAACAGCCATTAACACTTCTATAGTCTTTTTGTCATTTTATGACACTATAAAGTCTAATTGGCTCAGTAGGTATCTTGCTCAGTATAGTTAGCATTATTTATTAGCTCATGTGAAACATTATGCTGCACAAAGCTTATTTGTCTCGGGCAAGCGAAAATATGAGGAAAATACAGTCATTTGGGGAGGAATTGCTGTTAGCATTAGCATTAGCATCCTAAGTACACTATATTGCCAAAAGTAATCATTCATCTGCTTTTACATGCATATGAAATTGACTGACATCTCATTCTTAATCCGTAGGGTTTAATATGATGTCGGCCCACCCTTTGCAGTTATAACAGCTTCAACTCTTCTGGGAAGGCTTTCCAGAAGGTTTAGGAGTGTTCTTTATGGGAATTTTTAACCGTTCTTCCAGAAGCGCATTTGTGAGGTCAGACACTGATGTTGGACGAGAAGTCTTGGCATGCAGTCTCCACACTAATTCATTACAAAGGTGTTCTATCAGATTGAGGTCAGGACTCTGTGCAGGCCAGTCAATTTCTTCCACACCAAACTCACTCATCCGTGTCTTTATGGAACTTACTTTGTGCTCTGGTGCGCTTTCATGTTGGAACAGGAAGGGGCCATCCCCAAACTGTTCCCACAAAGTTCGGAGCATGAAATTGTCCAAAATCTCTTGGTCTGCTGAAGCATTAAGAGTTCCTTTCACTTGAACTAAGGGGCCGAGCCCAAATCCTGAAAAACAACCCCACACCATAATCCCCCCTCCACCAAACATTACACTTGGCACAATGCAGTCAGACAAGTACCGTTCTCCTGGCAACTGCCAAACCCAGAGCCATCCATCGGATTGCCAGAGGGAGAAGCGTGATTCATTGCTTGGTAATGTAAGGCTTGGATGCAGTTGCTCGGCTTTGGAAACTCATTCCATGAAGCTCTCTACACTGTTCTTGAGCTAATCTGAAGGCCACATGTAGTTTGGAGGTCTGTAGTGTCTCAGCATCTGCAGACCCCGCTCTGTCATTTTACGTGGCCTACCACTTTGTGGCTGAGTTGCTGTCATTCCCAAACCTTACTTCCACTTTGTTATAATACCACTGACATTTGACTGGAATATTTAGTGAGGAAATTTCATCACCGGACTTGTTGCACAGGTGGAGTCCTATCATGGTACCACGCTGGAATTCACTGAGCTCCTGAGAGCGACCCATTCTTCCACAAATGTTTGTAGAATGTCTAAGTGCTTGGTTTTATACACCTGTAGCCATGGAAGTGATTGGAACACCTAATTTCAATGATTTGGATGGGTGAGTGAATACTTTTGGCATTATAGTTAAGTCACCTCATTGCAAACTCAGTGTACATAGTAATAAGCAATCGACACAACTGATTTACCAACAGCAGCGGAGACGTTTGTATACATTTTTTATGGCTCCAAATGTATGTACAACACACACACACACACGTGTGTGTGAATTTGTGTGTTTATATATAAGATAATGCAATGTAATGTACTGTATATGTAATGTAATATAATGCATCATTCTTTTCATATAACCTCTCTGAAAGGGCTTAACTGATCAAGGTTGGTAATGGGAAGCACAGTAAAGAGATGTTGGTGATATCCTGGAGTGTGGCAGAGTATGTGTGGGTTTTTGAGTTTGTATGTAGGGAATGTTTTTCCATAGGGGGCAGAAAACATCCTCAGGCAGTGTTTCGTCTCTGTGCCTGTGGAGGGAGAAGCGAAGGGAAGTGTACACTGCACTCCTAGCAGGAGGCTAGTTTACAGTAGCATTGATGCCTAGTCTTTGCCAGCAGCGAGCATAGCGATAAGCAGACGGCATTTTAAGTGCCACGATGGAGGACTCAAGCTGTTAATGTGTGTGTGTGTGTGTGTGTAAGAGAGAGGGGTGGAAGAGAGGGGGAGAGGAAGAGGAGAGAGAGAGAGAGAGAGAGTAAAGACTATTATAAATATGTACTTTGAAAATGGAAAATGTTAAAGAAAGAGTTAGATACAGAAAGTGAGAATGAGAGAAAGAGTGAAAGAAAAAGAATTAGTATCAGAAAAAAGGAAAGAAAAAAGAGAGGTAGAAGAAGGGGAGAGAAAGAAAGAGAGAGAAATTGTGAAAGACCTAGAGAAATGGTTAGAGCTAGAGAGAGTGAAATAATGAGTGAGAGATTTAGTTTGAGGGAGTTAGAGATGTTCTCCTCTGGAGAGATGATATATGTAGAGAAGCCCAGCAGGAAAGCTCATCACACTGAGCTGTGTCTAATTAACTGTACTGCTAATTATGGCCCGACAACAACCACTGTGTGTGTGTGTGTGAGAGAGAGAGAGAGAGAGAGAGAGAGGGAGCCCCTGTGTATGTAAACCAGAGAAAGCAGGAAAAGTTCTGTTTTCCTATGACAAAGTGACAAATCCTCATATGTGTGAAAGGCAAGGTGCAGACTGACTGTGGAAAACTGTAGTGTGTGTGTGTGTGTGTGTGTATGTGTGTGTGAGAGTGTGTGTGTGTGTGTGTGTGTGAGTGTGTGTGTGTGTGTGTGTGTGTGTGTGTGTGTGTGTGTGTGTGAGTGACAGTCAGGTATCAGAGAGAGACAGATGTGCCAGTGGTTGGTGAGGAGGTGAGCTCTGTAACCATAGCGATAATGATGAAG